>NW_009622989.1:0-22919 GCF_000690535.1 Cariama cristata
GGGCAGTGATCGTCCCCCTGTACTCGGTCCTGGTGAGGCCGCACATCAAGTCCTGTGTTCAGTTCTGGGCCCCGCACGTCAAGAAGGTCATTGAGGTCCTGAAGCGAGTCCAGAGAAGGGCAACAAAGGTGGTGAAGGGTCTGGAGCACAAGTCTGATGGGGAGCGGCTGAGGGAGCTGGGGGTGTTTGGTCTGGAGAAGAGGAGGCTGAGGGGAGACCTCATCGCCCTCTACAATGACCTGAAAGGAGGGTGTAGTGAGGGGGGGTCGGCCTCTTCTCCCAAGTAATGAGTGCTAGGACAAGAGGAGATGGCCTCAAGTTGTGCCATGGGAGGTTTAGATTGGATATCAGGAAGAATTTCTTCACCGAAAGGGCTGTCAAGCATTGGAACAGGCTGCCCAGGGAAGTGGTGGAGTCACCATCCCTAGAGGTATTTAAAAGACGTGTAGGTGTGGTGCTTGGGGACATGGTTTAGTGGTGGGCTTGGCAGTGCTAGGTTAATGGTTAGACTAGATGATCTTAAAGTTCTTCTCCAGCCTAAACGATTCTATGATTCTAACCTGTGCAGGCTCCTGTAGCATGCTGAAGCATCAGGCAGAGACTGAAGGAAGCATAAAACCCCTGCACCTGCTCCTGCTCTCTGAAGGTACTTGGGCATCCTCCCACCACTTTACAAAGCCAGACCAGCAATAAACCCCATGGTAGACAGGAAGAAATTAGGAGCAAAGTCTATAAATACAGTGGGAGTAATGCAGAAGCAAAGAGGCGGAATAACACGCAGCATTTCAGACAAAATCCAGTGCTGCACATCTCGGAGGATGGGAGAAATTCCTGGCGTCCACAAGGCTTTGTACCCCACATTTGGCATTGCCACACACAGCTGAGCAGAGGGGTACAGGGCTCTGCCCCCAGCTTAGCACAACTGCCAAGGATTTCCTCCATAACCTCATTATTACCTTACATTTCTCTACACTTAGCAGCTTAAGCCTCTTATCTTCCACATGCTCTGAGTCTATGCAAATAGTGCTAATAAAAGCAGAGGATTCTCATTATAGCACAAATCTCTTCTCAGAGCACAGTTGTGGCCTTTTTTTGTCTGAGCACCAGGAAACAGCCTGGGAAGACAAAGAAGCACAGCCTCAGAGGACAAAAAAATGCAAAGACCAGCTAAGATACAGCAAGTAGACCCTTTCATTCACCTCCTCCAAGGCCAGTAGCTCCATCCCTTGGAGTTCAAGTTCATCTTCAGAGGGATTCCCAGAAGCCAACTAAACCTGCTGGGTATGTTTGAGCAAATACATCCCCACTCCTAAGATTTAACTTTCAGATCTGAAAAAAAACCAAAACAAACCAACCAATCAACCAAATGAACAAAATCAATCAGCCAAGAGGAGACTATACTGTCTAGGTATCCTAAGTCCCTAAGGGCAAGCAGTGAAAGAATCCATTTTTCTCCCTATCCTTCCTGCTACCAGCTGTGCATCACAGCTACAAAACTTGTTATCCAACATGATGTTACCTTGACACTTCAGCTTTGCATCTGCTTTCCACGGGTCTCTTTTTGACCTTTAACCTGTGTACTATCTCTCTGTCTTTGATCAAACATCTGGTGAGGTTTAAGGACAATTTATGTACTATGATTGTATTCCAGTGCTAAGCAGATGGAGAATAAAGAAATGTCAACCTGTGGAAAAGGTAGGAGATTGGGAATCAAACCCTGAATTCTCCTCCCTGTTACGAACCAGTGGATGAGACATCTTTTCTCAGTCTCCTCTTTTCCTATCTAGGTGCCTGTAATGCCAGTATCATGAGGCACACGTACATGACAGACAGCATGTCTCTCAATGCACTGAGATCTTCATAAAAGATGTCACACCAAGCCAAAATGTTTTTCTTTTTCCCTTTTCCTACTAATTAGGTGCTTGCTACAAGAAACATCATCCCTCAAACTTTTTCCTTGCTTCTATTCACCTAATACTTTCACAGTTCCTGCCCTGAACTTTGCTACTTTAGACAAGCAGCAATTTAACAGCATACCTGCTAACTTCAAACCCCACCAGAGATAAGTTTTGCTCTACATTTAGCACGAGCAACACAAGATAGGGGAAAAAGGGGGGATAGCAAGCACAGAGAAATAAACCAAGCAAATAGCCTACAAGTACACAGTTTTATCCTGAAAGCTGTTTCAGTAACACAGAGATATTTAATTGCTGGCTCATATAGCCTAAAAGACACAAAACTGCCTTTTTCACAGGTTGTCAATACATCACGCTCCACAGCGGCTTCAGGGTCAGATGTTCACCATGTTCCCTGCCCATCAGTCAGCATTGTGATAATCAGATAATGACAGACTACAAATAACTATCTAAGCTGGTTTCCAGGGAAGTTTTGCACAGATTAAAAAGGACATAACAGGTCCTCATCAATTAAAGAGGCCAGCAGGGATTTGTGAGCTGTTGCACCGGTCCCTTCCCTCGCCACTGCAGTCTGAAGCTTCATATGAACTCGGGGAAGGAGGAAGAGTTCTGCCTGTGAGCCTTCATCTCGTTCGACTCAGGAGCTATGGTGGGATTGCAGCACACCAGGGACTTTCCACATCCAAGCACTGCTGAGATCTACTCCTCCATCACCAACCCAGGATGCTCAGGGCAGCCGTGACGAAAGCTTGCAAACGCGTGCAGAGCACTTCAGTACTGTTTGCAGAGAGTAGTCGCAGGCTGACAGATAGTTTTGGCAAGTTGTAATGCAAAATATTTCCTAATCCCTTGCTCATTTGCAGTAACCCTGTACAAATCTCAAAATAAAGTTCTTGGCAATCACAAGACTGGCCTCAATCCTGCAGTTTCACTGTCCGGGATCGGAGAGCCTGAGCAGAGAGCAGGCAGGTCAGTGTGTGAGTCTAATGATTACATTTTCTCACAAAATCACTTTGCATTTCATTGAAACCAACAACATGCAGACCCGTGTCTAAGGGATATGCAAGCGCAATTACATCAAAAAGAAATGTCTGTTTGGCAGAGATTATTTTCCCCTTCTTCCCTCCCTTCTCCGCGATGTCAATACTGTCAGGTGTCCCCACATTCACATGAAACCTTCCAGAGAAACCAGCCTCGGCTATTTGACATCCTACCTCAGATGTAAACAGCATGAGCGTCCAAATATTCCTGTTAACACCAACTAGATTGATATAGATCACACAAGTATTTCAAAGTATGCCTGCATGCATATTCATCTTTATCTGGATAATGCGTAACACCAGCACAGCAAAGCCCATGTCTAATCAGAAATGCTCTGTTTGAAAGCACTGAGCTGCCCTTCACACCACACCAGCCAGCATTTGCTCTCCTTCTTTTTTACCCCCTTTTCTTTTTTTTAAACACTGTGACTCTTCAAAGAGAATTTTCCACACTTTGGACACATGCTGTGTTTAAAGGCTTGGGAAGCCTTTTTAATTTGAAAAAGGCACCACTGAAAACAGAAACACTTGAAAGGAAAAGCACTCAGGAAATATTAATACGAAAGAGGTGGGATCCATGTGTTTCCCTTTGAAAAGTTCTAATCTCTGAAAGCTCAAACATACCTTGATAGACCACAGCAGGTCAGCCAGGATGTATGACACAACATTTCTGTTGGCCACAGGTTCTTTTTTTCTTTCTTTTTAAATAACTACCTAATGGTTTAAACTCTGGAGACTACTTGCAATCCATACTTAATAAGACTGTCATGTTTGAACAACGGATTATGCAGACTACAAATACGCAAGGATGTATTTAATTATCTGAAATTACAGGGTGGGGGGTTGCATTTTTTAACACATAGTTGGATGTTTTATTTTTTTGAAAGTTCTAAAGCCAGTTTACAGTGTAAGAGGAGTCTGGACCAGCTTAGTGCCAGTGAAAACCCTGGAGTGGAGGGATGCAAGTATTTATGAAAAAACTATACAAAAGTAATAGCTTCAAAATTAAGCCCCTAAATCTAAGTCAAAAGTATCCACCTCAAAGCATGGGACACAGCCGTTTGTGCTCATCCAAAATAATTTTGAGTTAAAAATGCAAAATACTGTAGCAACCTGGAATTAGGTTAAGTGGAGTGTACCCAGATGAGATGGTGGCCAGACTTTTAGGCTCACAACGAGGATTTTGTGTAACATTTAACTTCAATGACTACAAAAAACCCAGGTCTTCTCCTTGGCTCTTTTGCTGGCCTGGTGAACCAAAACTTGGCATTTTTGCTGGCAACAGGAGGCTGTTTCCCCCTTACCTCAAAGCTTTTGAGATGCCTGGATGTCTCCTGCTCAAGGACCAGACCAAACCTAGCACTGCTCAGTTTGTGAGATGCAACAAGATGACAGAGCCAAGGTCTAGCCCATGTGGTTGCTCCACTATATGTGTGTTGATCTCCTTTGAGGAAGAGTTGGGGGAGAAAGAAGTGGGGGGCGCGGGCAGGGAGAAAAAGAAAACTCAGTCATTTATTATTTCCTTCTAGATTCAAAATGCTATTCCAGTGAATGATAGGTCATGCAGGACTTTCAATGCTGAAATACTTCTGTAACTCAAGTATCTCCCTACTGCCTTTCTCATGCATTTACACCCTGAAAAGTTATTCCCAACAACATGTCAACAGTTTCTTAATATTGCTGAAACCACAAATTTACACCAGCTATTTTCTCAATTTTCTCCAGTGTCCTTCCAGACTAATACAAAACACCTACCGCCTGGTGAGTCTTGCTCAGAAAAACAATGAAGGATTCCTCATCAGCACGCTGCAAAGGACAAATTCCACATCTCACACTGCCTCAAAAAGCCGCAATCATTCACATTGTCATCAGGAAACACGGCATGCCTTCAGCTTCCGAAATCATGCCGCGCTCTTTGTATTGCATCCCATTAGCTCCAAGATAATAAATAATGACAATGCACAGCACTGACATAACACTTCTATTCTTGGAGCACAAAACACTTTATGAATGCATGCAAACATCATTAATGCAATTTTGCAAGTGGGGAAACTACATGGAGAGTATCAGTTATTTTTTTTCCTGAAGTCCTACAGAGAGTGAAGTGGTGGAAAGTTGTTCCTTTAACCCAGTCCCATGGTCTATTTAGGTGCAGAAAAGCCAACAGTGGAGCCAGCTGTTGGCTAGAAGGTGTGAAAGTTTCTCTCTCTTCCATATTTCATTTGCCACTTTGGATCCAGCCAAAGCCGGCAGCGGATGCGGTTTAAAACCTCCTGTGTGAGCATTCAACGCTCCTCAGAGCCATCATCCACATCACGAGTATCCAAACAAAACAAACCCACCCAGTAGAGCTGCAGGGGCTGCGTTTCCTCCCCGTGAGCCCCAACAACGCTCCCTTGACATGAAATACTAACGAGCAAAGGTGCATGAGAAATATTCTGCCAGGGTCCATACCCAGAGCTGACTCCCTGACCGAAAATTAAACCCTTTGCTTCCCAGAGCTGAGATCCAAGCAGCATCCCCAAACCACAGCTCATCAAACAGCTAAAAAATTATGGACTTCAATGACGCCAGGGTGTTTCTGCAGAAACACACCCAGATGAGAAAAGTGATGGACTAAGTTAAGAGGTCATCTCCTTGATGCTTTGCACTAAGCAGCCTTTCTGCAGCTGAGCTCCTCGATCTCCACAGTGGAATGGAGATTAACACCAAAGCAAACAAGCTAGAAGAATACGTAGGATTAAAGAGGAAATAATATACCCAAAACAAATGGGGATGTGTGATTTCTGGCAATGGGGACAGAGGGTATTTTGTTCTTTCTCCATGAGAAACATCCAGGTGCAAGTTGGTCTGTAGAAGATCAGGAAAACTCACTGCGCCCAGCACCAGATATATTGTGTGCTGGGCAATTATTAACTTTTACGTTAATTCAAGAAGAATACATAACACCTGCATACACATCAGCATGAAATAGGTATTAATGCATCAGCCTTGGCAGGAATACCCATGGCAATTTAAGCAAGCACAGAGAATTCTTGTATGGCAGAGAAAATAACAACCAAAAATCATAGCAATACATACATATGGAATAAAGTAGGATCTGTAAAGCAAAGTACACTAGTTAAACCACGGATTGAATTAGCAACACAGAACTGAAGAAGGGCTCTCCAATAGTTGAGCAAGCAGCCTGGCTAGTGGCTTAAACAGTATAGGCTGCACAATTTATTTTTAAGCCAATAAAGAAAAACAAATCTGCTGCTCAAATAAACCAGAACACATTTATACGCTTACAGCAGCAGCTCACGCTGACAAAATTGGAGCTAAATATTAGGCACATCAGGCATGCAAATAACATCCCCCTGTTTCCTATCATTTAGCCTTCCCGTGTTGGATGTCGAGATGAGGTGACAAGGAGATGTCACCCCAGTCTTAGCCCCGGCTCTGTCCTGGCTCAGGGCTGGGCTGTGTGACAAGGACCACGCCACACACGGCTGCAGCCAAGCTCTTTCAGCCTCCACGGGGGCAAGTTTTGAGCTGCAGCACAGCACGGGGTCTTCTCCCACCGCCACGCACAAGAGCAACGTTGCTGAAGAGGAGCTGGCCTTGGAGAGCTGCCTCCAGATGATCCAGCTTCTGAGCTGGATCATTTACTATTTCCTTCTAGATTCAAAATGCTATTCCAGTGAATGATAGGTCATGCAGGACTTTCAAAGATGATCCAGCTTCTGAGCTGGACATCTCCCTATGCAAGCAGGTACCTCTCCACATCCAGTGAGACAGAGGGGAAAAAATAGGGATGCAGCCATGATTACCTGGGTTACTTATTCTCTAGTAAAAGCTCTGTGATAAAGAAAGGAAGAGTCTATCCTAGCCAAAATACAACAGCTCAGTTTGTTAATGCCAGAATGCATCCATCCTCCACACACTGAAGGCATTCAGACATCCAGAGACAGTCTATTCTAATTCTATTTTATATTTTTGCAAGAGTTGAGCAGAGTTTAATTAACCAACCTGGTGGAATATGGAATGAACAAGCCAAACTGCGAGAGAGCAACTCCAGGCCAGGCTGCGAGTATAGAGTCACTGCGCTGGTGAGCAGCATCTGGCACCAAGACTTTACATAAAACTTTTAAAGGAGCGAAGCTTCAGCCAGGAAAAAAAAAAAAAGTCAGAAGTAGATTAAGGGAAGGCCCAGAAAGAGCAGAATCTCTTGTAAAAAAAGCTTTGCAGAAATGGAAAAATCTGATAAATGTTTGCTGTATCCTTGGACTTTATTTTCAGTGGTTTAGTCAAAGGGATATTTTCCAGCTTTGAGAGGCTTGCTGTTTTGATTACCTCAGGACTAATTTTTGCTCTGTATAAAATGACAGAAATCTCTCAGATATTAGTGAAACTGCATTAAAGCTTCCCTTGTCACTCAATAAAGTTGGTGTGTTTTTTTTTTTTTAAAAAAATGTACTTCTTCCACTTCTAGACTAAAA
Source organism: Cariama cristata (assembly GCF_000690535.1). Lineage (NCBI taxonomy): Eukaryota > Metazoa > Chordata > Aves > Cariamiformes > Cariamidae > Cariama > Cariama cristata. The sequence continues at coordinate 7,438 of NW_009622989.1, forward strand.
AAAAAAAAATAATCAACATGGAGTTTCCTTTGTGTGCTAATGCACTAGACATCCAACTGATGCACAGACTATCTCCATGGGTTCATTTCTTCTTCAGATAATGTTGGATACATGCAGGTGGGTATTCCCTGACAGAAAAATCTTCCCATTTACCTGGGGGTGCCACAGGACCCACAGCTGTCATACATGGGCATTTTTCAGAAAAGGACCTTAGCACAACGCAGCGGATAAAGCACTTTATGGAGCTGTTGTTTCTTCCTCTGTTCATACACATCTCCATTACCGTGAAGACTTTTCCGTCTAGTCTTGAGCATTGGTAACCTGGGCAGAGCTAATTCTACCTGCAAGGTTTTTTGGTGGAAGGGGCCTCATCTCCAACCTCTCAGATTTACGCTGCCCTTTGGTGTTTTTGATGTTTAGAAAGACCACAAGCAGAGAATGAATTTCAACACAGTTGACTTTCCAAGACACATACCAAGACCAAGATCTTGCAGTGGAGCTGAGGACAGAAACAGGGTGATGGGGTGATATTCCCTTTGCAGACTGACCTACAGGAGATCGGCAAGCTCTCCTTTGCATCAGCTGGAGCTTTTTGCCTTGTCCTGCTATTGCTTTCAGACAGGAAAAAATTCAATAAGCCAGCATTTTGGTGAAAAATGCAAGACTTCTGTCTTCTTCAATCTATGTGGAAGGAGCCATCCAATTCAAATGAGCCCAGTGCTTGAAGAGGCCTTTTTTCCTATTTACCTTCCTGCTCAACAATATGTCAGGGGGACTGCTGGGGATTCCCGGTATTTTTGCAAACAGAAGGTGTATGAATTCAGTAAAGGGTGAGACTCTCAAAATTGTTTCCTCTCCACCCAGCTCCATTTGAAGCCCCACTTGTTGGACCTGGAGCCAGCTGTTCCTCGAGCTGGGATTTCTGCAGACTTTGTGACTTTTTCATAGTAGAGAATTTGGGATAAACAGCATACAAATGGCTGCTCTCAGAAGACTGGTGACAGAAGAGTTCATGGCTTCTCACCTTTTCCCCATCTGCTACAAATGGAAGGGGCAAAGGGAGAGAGCTCAAAATAGCATTTATTCACAGCCAGCCTCTCAATCCCGCAGGAAAGGAGGAGCGGGGGGGACGCAGCCTGGCAGCCCCCCAGGTGTAAATGTTGTCAAGGGCTGCAGCACCATCGGAACCATCTCCTCCTATGGCTTCTCTGCAGGTTGGTCTCAAGGCAAGGTGGGATGCTCTGCAGTACTGGTAAAGGGCACCTGCTGATGGCTGCGGTCACCTCCTGTGCCTTAAAACCGCAGGATGGAAATGCAAGACTGAAAACGACAATACCATGGACTTCTGCAGGGTTGACTGTTAGATTTTCTTTCTTTTTTTTTTTTTTTTTCTTCAGTAAGAAAACTAAGGAAATATTGAAAAGCAATGCATTTTCATCTGGCAAAGAATTGTTCTTATTGTCCATCATATCACATAAAAGTTCTCCTACCAGCTTGCACAGAAAATCCCAAACCAAATCATTTAAACTGTTATAAAGAGGTTTCTGTTTAAGCAAGCATACTATAGCAGGAAGCACACATACAAAGGCTATCACTTTTATATTCAGAAACTTCCACTGAAGGAGATAAGAAAACTCATTGTGGATACACCTTAATAACAATCCCCACCATATGCAAGTCCAGTAGTTTCAATATAATTAAAACATCAGGGTGGCAGCATAACGAAGTGTTTTACAGAAAAAAGTGTCTTTCAAATTGCTCACAAGATCTGCAAAACCCAATTCTATGTAGTGATTCCTCTTGTCAGGGTAGCCTTTATCTTGCACTGTTTCATTAACACATTTAAATTACACAACCTGTGATTTATATACAGGGCATCCTGCTAGAATTTCAAGACATTACAATGGCAAACAACTTCTACTACATTCACAGCTGCTGCGTCTCTAAATCCACCCTGGTTGTGTGCATCTCTTAGATACTACTAACTCTTAGTTAACCTGAACTAACAACGGCAACTCTAACAGGGAAGAGAAAAGCCTTGCCGTTGGATGGGATAGGAGTAACTTCTTAGGGATCTTCCCTTTCTCTGATCCCTGCCTCTTCCTCGGTTCCAGACTGTACTAAAATGGCAAAGAGTTTAGCCTGAGTGACACTTCATTGACACTTTCCTCCAAATACACCACGTATTTTTATGGAGCAAAGCTGCTACGTAGTGAAAGAAATGCCTGTAAAAGGAAGGGCCAGGGGAACCTGACTAACCAGCTCATCAGCAGACTCTCCAACAGTGCCTTTGCTTTTACTTTTCAAGGTATGCAACTTTTCAGGAGATACTAAAAATAAACCTAGAGCAGAAAAATAAATCACTAACATCTAAGTCAGCACTTAGAAGATGAAAAGAGCACTGACTCAACTCCTGTGGTACCCAGAGACCTGAGGATACTCCGACTGCACAGAGATCCCAGAGCAACGCCAAGGTGCAGAATCAGGAATTACACAGCAGGCAGTGATATCCTCATGAAATCACACTGCACCATGCAAATTGAGACACCTCAGGTAACACTTACATCACTCTCTGTTCCCAGTTCTTTATGCAAAATCCAAAAGATTAGCTTGAGCTTGTTGTGACAATCCACTTTTCCAAAAAAGTCAATACATAAATTCAAGGTATTTACTGCATTTGTTCTTTAAATGATGTACTTTGATCTCCACCCTGATAACAAGCAAGTAATTGAGGCTAGCCTAAAGCACAGTGGCAGCATGTTATTCTGCAGCACAGCACAGAAAGTCAGCAATTCAGTGTATTTGGCATTCTTACACCCTTTGCTACTGAACAGAGAACATAACATGACTCTTATGGGTTGGCAAGTCCAGAAGGGAGAGACTCTAGCATCCAGACTCTTGGCTCCAGCACGCAGCTCTCCCAAAATCTGCAAGTGCCGCGTCTTTTCTCATTTTTTTAAAAAATCATTTCTCACTCAATATGATTATTTTTAAAAATGCAACTTGTTAAAATGCAAAGAAGCTGAGCTCAGCTTTTGACTTCAATACTTCTTGCAGCACTAGCAACAAAGATGGCATAGAGGGGACGTATCCCTCCAAAGACCCCAGGATCAGCTGGGACATGAGCATCACCATGGCTGGCTGCAGGAGGAATATGATTTTGGCCTGTTCAACCTGGATGTCAGGAGCAGCCTTCACAGAGTAGGAGCTGGAAGGGAACTCAGGGTTATTCCTAAGGAGAAAAAAAAAAAGTTAATAGGTACCAAATGACAAGTCTAAACCATTGACTCCATGGGTTTGCTTCTTCCACTGGCCCAGGGTCTCGCATGGCTAGGATAGAGAAGGCTTACGGCACTCATGAGCTAAGCAAACAACTGAACACTGCTCACCAAAACAATAGTCCCAGCTCCCACCCATCCAGCCAGGAGGAATGTCTCAAATTAGGGGCATCCATAGCTTACAATAAATGGCCACATGTCATCATTTAGCAGTTCATGGTCAGTATTTCGTGAACTGTCAGGCACAACTTGGTTTTTGCAGCCAGGGATAAAGAAGCAAAACCCACACAGGTCTCTTCTGAAGTTCAGAGACAAATGTGTCTGCTCCCTCTTCTCTCCTCCCAGCTGAAAGTTGGTGGTTATGCAGAGCTGCCTGTTTGTGACAAACAAAAAGCCTCTCTGAGACCAAGCTTTGCTGACACAAAATCCAAAATCATCACATCTTGATTAAGTACACCTCTATGGAAAAGCAGTCTCCTTTTCTAAAAAATGTAATAGTAGTTGTGGGGACTGCATGCCCCAAGATACTCACACTGTAGTCACTGGTCTGCATTCTGACTAGCTCTAAAGTCATCCATAATTGCTCATCTTTAATGCACGTTTGACTATTTATACAATGAATTTGGCAAGTCCCAAATTCAACTCCATCATTATAAATTCACTACTGTGCTTTACACTGGACTATGAACTCTAAGATAAGATTGTCTCTCATTATGATGATGTAGATACGCCCTTAATCTGCTCTTGGTAAGGAAATTGCTCTGTTCTCATCACTGTAACAGCTGGTCGTCACATTTATCCTAATTTGAATTCATCTTCCTGACCACAAGGAACCAGAACTTTGTACAAAAGCAGCCGAGATCCTTCAGTGCTTCCTCTCCCATCACCATCCTCCCTTCCACCCACGAAGACACCTAACGTGCAGTCCACGTATCTCCTCAGGCTATTCCTCATACCTACTCCAGTATCAGCATAACAAAGCAGCTCAGCCCACGACTGATCGTCAGGGGACTCCTTTTGCAGCCTCTCCTGCCTTGCTAATTTTCCGTGAGCTAATCTCCGTTCTCTTCGGTATATAATTCTCCATGTGACACTGTGTCAAACACTTCCAGAAATCTGGAGAATCGAGACCCAAAGTGCTTCCCTTGTCTGAAAAAATCAGCTCTCTCACTGAGCAATTGGGATAACCTGGTTTTATCTCGTGTTTAATTATGTAATAAAATCAGATAATCTGATAGGCATCACTTTGACATTCACCTTAGCAGTAAACTCTGATGCAGTTTGGTTGACACTGCTGAAGGTCTTAAGAAAGCCAGTGGACAGATAACATGATAAAAGTGAAAACCTCAAACACGTTCCAATGCTCACTTTGTCCTTACAGCTTGATGGCCGAATGCAAACTTTTGGGTAAAAGACAGGCAACGAAGAAGATTCTGAGAAATATGTCTGGGGAAGGGGCTGGTGATAGTGGGATTTCTCATGTCCCATATTAAAACTGCAGGAAATAGCATCCCGTGTGTTTTCAATACAACTTGCAGTCTGAAATACAGGAAATCTCACGTTACACGGATGTCTAGCAACCCTACCTCGTGGAACACCGTGGGAGCTGGACCAGAGCCTGAATTCCTCCTCTGCTTCCAGCTGATATTACACACATCGAGAGCACACTGGTCAGATCTCAGAGGGTACTGATGCTCAAGCCTCAGCTTGAAAATGGTGGATAAGATCGACCGCGGTCCTGCATCCCTTCAGTTGCATCTAAGACTATATTAAGACTCCAGGCAGGAGGAGGCTCCCAGGCTGATGTAACATGTAGGGGAAGCTCTTTATGAGTCCAGCAACTGAGGAGAGGAAAAATGTGGCAACAAACTCCAGGCTGGGCCATGCCAAGCACCTCCTTAGAGCCTCAAGCAGGTAGTTCACAATAACAGGAATCAGCATGTTGAGAAAGGACAGGGAGTGCCGTGCTGCCCAAACAGGGGATCTCTTCCAGCTGGCTGCATAAATCACCCTGGTCGAGACCTTAATGCTATGTGCTAATGCTCCTAGCCATTTCATCAACCTCCTTCACTTGCATTGAACAAAATAACATTAACACAGTGCAATGACATCATATCCAGGTGATGATGCATCTGCCCACGATCTCCCCTGGTGAGGTTACTGGAGTCCCACTGGAGAGGTTTGTTCTGCTGGAATAACAGAGTTGTCTGGGCAAGCTGATGGTAGCTTGATCTTTGCTACAGATCCCTCTGTGTTTTCTTAGGATTCCTTGCTATTAGCAAGAGCAGTACAGAGATGTTTTCATAAGGTAAGGAAAGCACATGATTAAAAGAAGAAAAAGTCTCTGATCTTCTCTGAGCAGAATGTTTGGCGTTACTTGCTCTTGCAAATTATTCAGCATAGCATCAAGTCCCTAGTAGCACATAGAGGTGCTTGAGGCCACTTCAGTGAGCTGGTCTGCTAGGACACTGCATGGATTTAGGAAATTAAGAGATGTTAGTATGATTTGGAAACAAATACAGTTGTTACAGATGTGGACAGCTTCATGAGGATAGTGATACATTGGGTGTAAAATATTGTACTTGTAGTGCCAGCCATGGCTCGGGCTGCCACTCCATGCAGCGCGCCAAGCACCGGGACCACACGCTGCCCATCCACCTTGCATGATCCTAAAAATGCAGGTGTTGAAGGGAAGGTGAAGGTAGGATTTCCTGGTGTCTGCAAGTCTCTACCAAGAAACCAAAAGGTCTCTACCAAGAAACCTACAAGGTTCACAGCTCCCTGGCTGAGAAAATATAAAGCAAATGGATAGAGGATATTTAAAATAGGGCCGCTTCCCTTTCCTGAGATCTTTCAGGAAACAAGATAGGAACTGAACTTCAAGAACATGAGTTTCGTCCAAGGGAAACAGGAGGGATGACCTTGAGAGCCCATCACACAGCAGTATCCCCGGAGGGCAGGCATCGAGGGCAGCATCAGGGATGCCCTTTACTCTAACCAGCCAAATTTCCTAGTGGTCAGCAGGCATTAAAAGGAAAAGCTGGCACTGCTGAAGGTCCTGTCTCACAGTTGCAGCTATAAGGAAGAGCATGGGTGGGCTTGCCCTGTGCCTCGCAGCCCCAGACGTGCAGAGAACTAGGCAATAAGGATATCCAGACAGGGGTGGTCTCGGCAGACGCTGCCGACAGAAAGAAGCTGGTCCCACACATGGAGGAATAAATGCTCATCACTGAAATGAAAGACACACGCAATCACTCCAGGGACAAGCCCCCCACTTCTCAGCAGATTGCACAGCACATGAAAAAAAGTGATCGCAAACAGATCAGACTTCTAACTACCCCGGTGCAAGCTAAGGGTCAGCCTACGGCAGTCAGGTTAGTTTGTTAGGAGTTACCCCAACACAAGAGAGCGGGATTCGTGCTGTGCCCCACCACCACCACCCGATTAGGGTGTGAAAGGAGCCACAGGGCCAGTACAGATCTGCGCAGCAGCACGGACCGTACGGGCACCGCTCAGTCAGGGATGGGACGCTGCCAACCGAAAGCACGGGACAGAAGGGGAAAAAACGGCAGCAAGTTGCAGCAATCCAACAGCAATTCTGGGGAAAAGACACCTGAACCCAGGAAGCCTTGAGGGGAATTCTTGTCAGCATGGGGAGGCATGCCCCAGTACCCCTTCTCCTACGCTCGGGAGCCAAGAGAAACATGAGCTGTGAAAACAGACGCGGTGACGGTCCCACCTGCGAGCTCTCCTTTGCACAGCCCGGCTCTGCCCAGGCACTCCCGCCAGCCGCCCGGCCCATCCCGACGTGGAACCCCGCGCTCAGCTCTCCTCCCTGGTGTCTCCAAAGAGCTTGGCCCCATAGAAGATTGTCCTTCAGGAGTCTGCAGCCTCTTGAAAACCTCGAGCCGCTCTAAGCAGTAATTTCCATCAATTATGGCTGTGCTACTCAGTCTCTTCTCCGCCAAGACACCCTTAACACCTCCTTTGCAGTGCTCTCCCTAAGTTGTCCTGCCTGCAGAGTCCCCTGTAAGCTCTCCCCCGCCGTGTGCTGTGCCCCACAGACATCCCAGGGACATGGGACTCCTTGTCCCCTCTCTCCCTGGCCATATTGTTCCTCTCATGTCCAATCCTGTCATTTGACATCACCTTGAAGAAACTTCTCTGTCCCTGGAAGATCCACCCATCTATCTTTCCCCATACCAACCATTTCATCATTTGATGACCAAAAGTTATTTCGACCGGAACCAAAACAAAATCCAGCCAATACCTCCAAGCAAACACTGTGACCTCCAGGTCAGTTCTCTCAGCTTTATCAACTTTCTGTCTTGAAACAATGCTGGCAGCAAATCCTATCTATGATTTTAAAGATAGCAAAGCTGCTTCAATGACTCAGCTACTTATTTTTCAGGTGACAAACCCTGAGCATCTACGCATCTCTGCCCACATCCACATCCTGCAAACCGGAGTGCCCACCACAAATGACGGTAAATCCACACCTAGCCGCCACCACAAAAAAAAAACCCAAAACAATCCCTGCTGTGCTAATGCATAGCTGAGTCGGCAGCTGATGCTCAGAGACCTTTGTAGAGAAGATGTGCAGAACTGCATCCTCCAAACTCCGCATCCGCCAACTGCCCCGCTGCACACGCCACGGCTACATCAGTGCAGTGGTTGCATAAAGGAGTTGCTTCTCCTCCTCTTGTTTTTTCTACCCTTCAAAGAAACCTTATTCATTTTCGCAGTCGCCTGATGAACTAAGAGTGAAACTCCAACATCAGGAGGTTTCAAGGCCTCCATGTACCAGACACGGTCTGGCTCTGCGTTGAGGAAACCAAACCCAAGAAATTTCTCACCTGCTGAAGCTATCCTTAACTCTCTTATTAGGGCTTTTAGGCTAAATGGCAAAGGAGGGGGAAGAAAGAAAAAAGGAGACGCCGGCAGCAAGGAAGCCCCATGCTGGGCAGCCCCGCAGAGGAGGGGAGCAGCCAGGCCAAGGGAACCCAAAGGCAGCACTGCTGCCCATCACTGCCAGCGCTGCCGTTTGCAGGCACGGAGGCAGGCAAGGGGCTCTGCGAAGGAAAACAAGGAGGGAAAGGAGGAAGGAGAGAGAGAAAAACAAAAACCCCACCCCCCGCCAACACACCCTTGCACTGAAACTTAATAAACAGCAGCAGTCTGCATGCACCTTTCATAGAAACCCCTCTTTATTACTAGTGGGCAACTGTATTTTTATCCTGTGGCTTTCTGTTTTTGCAGACACATTCCAGTGCGAAACCAGAGACAATATGCACCACTGAGCAGCAGAGTTTATTTTAAGGGATGTAGCATTTTCCTGAGAGGATGCTCTATTTGCATCTGCTGCAGGAAGCAGTAAAATGGCAGGTGTGTTTCCACGTAACCCAGAGACACAAACCAAAATGCACAATGCAAAGCAAACGCTTTTGTCTTGCAAATCTCTGCTCAGTGCACTGAAAAATAAAAAAAAGGGGGGGGGGGGGAGAAAAAAAAGGGGGGGGGGGAGAAAAAGAGGGAGGGAGAGGGGTTTCCCCTGGGGGCCTGTTTTCTAGCTTATTAGTCCTGCAGATGCTCAAGACCTACTTTGCCAGGAAGGAGATTCATGACCACCGGCAGAAGGTAGCAGTCGCAATCTGCAGGTTTAACCGCTGCTCCTCATTTGCATGCATGTAAAACTTGTAATTGCTGCCGTACATGCTGTACCTTGCAGGAAGCGTGCGCTCCTTCCAGAAGCACCCTTCGGCAAGGAGCTTTTGGCGAGGCCTCGCTCGGGAGCATACCCTTGGGGTAATTTCGAGGACAGAGTCAGTAATTGTATTTAAAATATATATATAACCCTACCTGGTTTGAACACAGCTTCTTTAAGCCACAACTTCTTCAGCACACCACGTCAATTTGACTTGCCCCTTGCAACAAGCCTGTTGTGGTTATTTCCTCCAAATAACCAGTACCTCCAGCACAAAAATACAGTGAACTTTCTGAATGTTACAGAAAGAAATTAAAAATTTTTGCTCTCCTTTGCTCCAGCCTTACACTTTGTAAAAAAGGTTATTTTTTATACTCTGTATAAAAATATATATCTCATTCTGCTCTGGCAGGTTAATACCTCATTTTGCAAAGGTAAATGAGAAGAAGTGTGATATGATGGAGCACAACAAAGACAGCATTCGGTATTTATAAGAAAAGGGGTTTTTTTATAAAAATAATTACTATTACTCCACTGACAATCAGTGTCACAAAAGTAAAAGCCAAGAGCTTCATAAGATACTGGAAACACTACAGGATTTGCAAGAATAAGCACCAGTATTTAGTGTTGTATTACACAGGAAGCTGTACCACAAAGGATGAAAAAGCAAGTGTTAGCTGCTTGTTGGCTTAGAAGAAAGTTGCCCAGAAAATACACATTTTCTATGGAACGTTGGTATTTTAATAAAAAGCCAAGTTAAAAGCATATTCATGGGCACACTAACGCCAAGCGCAAAATGGGCAAAATCTTTTACTCAGAAGATACAGTTTTAGGAAGTTGAACTATTTTTTACTTTTCCTATTCTCCAGAAAATTTTCTGAGATAACTCATGGGTCTTATTGCTGTTTTCACTTTTTCATTCTGCAGAAGACAATACTCCCTCATCTGCTCCGTTCTTCTGCACAGGCATCTTTTCCCTAAGTGTCCTGGGGTTTGTAACCTTGCAACCCTTTCCTGTTTGTACTTCTTTTCTACCCGTTATGGCTTATGGTTTAAATTTTGTTCCATGGGAGTGAGGAGTTATCTGTGACCACACGCTTGGATGGGCTGCAAAGCCGTGGGGCTGATCTGCCCTCCGGGCAACACTGCCCTGTAAATCCTAAGAAAACAATAATGTCTGTGCATAATTTAGAATAGCATAACTCTCTTCTGACTCTGAAAACTTAAAAATAAATGTTGTGCTTTCACTCTGACTCTTCTTACACGTGTGTCAGAAAGATGGGCAAAACCACTGGGCATGAAAGGGTTTAGGAAACATACCTGAAAGTCTCCTCCTGCTGCCAGGGTGCTGTGGCCAGCGTGTAGAGACACTAAACCCCAACCGTACCCAACCTGTGGTCTACAAACCACCCCCTGAAGCTGCCCACCACCAGCAATGGGAACCAAGTGTCCTCTTGCACCTCAGCTCTATCAGTGCAGAACCCAGCCGAGCTCCAGCCTCCTGCCTGGGACTAACCATCACCTTTCTCCTCCTAATTAACAGGGTGAGCAGACGTATCATCTCCAAGGCTCAGTTCACAAGCAAACGAAGAGATGACTTGGCTGCATGCTCAGCGACATGTGTTTTCACAAAGCACAGGGACGCAGATAACATCCACGCAACCATCCGTGCAGCCTTACAGCAGAGATGATACAGCCAAGCTTCATCAACGTAAATTCTCTTTACGAGGGAGGCTGTCTCATAGCGAAGTCACCTGGCGGAGGCGAGAGCTTCGTTTGCTAAACCTCGCTTAATTGCTCGCACGATGGGAGGGATGCAATCACCGCGCAGGGATACGGGAGGCTGTAAAGGAAAGGGCTGGTTGAACACAGCATTGCATGGGGTTCAATTTTCTTATTGGAAAATTAGAGAGAGAGAGGAGGGCAGCTCCTCCAGTATTGTATTACTGACAAATAATGTCAGTCTGCCCTGCGTTACATGGTCAATAATTAAAAGATTGCAGGTACTTCCCTAAGGAAAGCATGCAAAGACAGAAGCTGGGGGAAGACAAGCCATTTCCACTGTACCAAAAAAGACAGAATATAGTTTTATTTCATGTACAGGGAGTTAATCCTACAATATGGTTTTCTGTTGGAGAACAGCAGAGAGCCCAGAGAGTATTAAATTCCCATTATAGAGACTAACAGCAAAAATAAAGGGACAGCTTGTGCCCTGCCTCCATGGAAAGGTTAAGGGGATCTTTGGGTTAAAAAACCTGGTTGCAAATCTGGGGTGCAAGTATAGACCCTCGCTCCACAGCCCCACTGCAGCATCAGCATTTCACCTCTTGACAACCCTGTTCTCCAGCTGTAAGATGGATGTAATCCCTCTCACCCTGTTCACGTGAGAACATGGGGAGTTTCTGAGGGATTTCATGTGTAAGCAAGGAAGAAGACACAAAAAAATCCCATCTCTGTTCTCCAGTCACCCCCTACATGTCCTTCAGGCCTGAGAGAAGCAAAAGGGGACTCTGTGAGTTGCTCCACCTTGTAAAACAGATAGGACAAAAACCTGACATGTTACTTTACCGGCAAATAATATGTCTATTCCCTTTGTCCCCTGTTTTTTCATTCTTTTTGAGTTTTTTTTCGACTCACTAAAGCACAGAAGTTTTTTCTAACTTGCAGTTGAGCAGCAGGTAACCCCCTCAGGACTTCCCCCATCATGCTGACAGCACCAATAGGCTTCCTTAGCACCAGCAGTGCTTTTCAATGTCATGACAAATTTTGCCTCGTGGTGCCACTCGGACATAAACCACAATGGGTGGCTGTTTGTGAGAGACTGCACCAACTCTCCACGCCAACAGAGCTCCGCTTCTCATTGCATCCTCAAATCCCATCATAGGCAAACAGGACAGTGCGCTTTGGCAGTGCCACTAAAGAGAGATGGGTTGAAGAAAGCAAAGACCAGAGCTACAAAGATGATACAAGGTACGCAAGGTGCAAGAGCAACTCAAACCTCCTAAATCTCTCAGTTAGAGGAGTTCATCATTGCAGCTTCATGCAACAGGGTCACAGGCATGTAGCTGCCCTCCCCACCTACCTAATCCTCTTCCTGATGCTAACGTGGTCTGCTGCCATTTGGCCATGCCCCTGCCTGCACTAACCACTTCCCAGGACCTTTTTCGGCCCCCATGCTGCCAAATGCAATGCTCAGCGGGGCTGCTGGTTTGGCTTTTGCAGTATGCATGGGCTATGTATTCCTCCGTGGCCAAAACTCATCGTTCACCTAAATCCTGCCTGGCTCAGAGCCTGCAGATAAAAGTCAGCTCCTGCATGTTGAGCTCTCAAAAGGCTGTATGACTCGCTGCAAGGGTGGCAATGGATGGATTGTGCTGACAGCAAACAAACCTTAACGAGAGGAGGTGGGTGGGCTTGGAGCCTTCTGTGAAGTGCTACAGTCCAGTCCAGCTGAAGAGCAGCGGAAGCATCCCACAGGCAAAGGACAGCATCCGTGGGATGGCCCCAACCCTGCGAGACAACCACCGTGCAACCAAGATCCCCACAGACACTCCACTGCTGAGCATGAAAGCATGGTTTTTAACATGAAGTCTCTCGGTTTGGGTTTGTGTATAACCTAACCTCACCTCGATGGAGCTGAGGCTCATGTGAGTGCTTTCAAACCCAGGCAAGAATCTGGAGTGCAGCAGAACCTGGAAGAAGGTAACCAAGCCACACTCACGTGCCACCAACTAATGCCCCTTTCCATCACCGGGAAAACAGAAATGGAGGATCAGGCCAATGGGGGTGATAAGGCACAGACCCACCAGCCCAGCTTCCCCTGGAGGAAGGTGAAACAGGGCCATTCACTCCTATACACCCTCCAGGAGGAGGAAATTCCTCCCTGATGTTCACAGCAAGTCATTTAACCTCACCGATGAACAGGTGAATCTCCATTTTGCAACCGAAACCACATCATGGGGGAAACGCCTGGGACCAAACCTGACCCAGTACCAGTGGGAGAATCCCCCCCATCACTGGCAGTGCATCTCCCACCTCATCTTTTCTCCTCCTGTGCTGCATGCTGCACGCTGGCTGAGCTGCTTCTTTTCACCAACTCTAAATGTGTTGGCCATTAGTGACAGTGTGACCTCTTCGTCCTGGTTTTATGACACAGCATAAAGAGGAGATGCAGCCAGTTGCCTTTAAGACTTCAAATATTCACATACTCCCCAAGTCTACTTCTTACCAGAGTAGGCAATGTTCTTTCCCCTGACATCAAATGCAAATGTGTGAGTGATTTTCCTCTTTGAAGTTATCAGCTGTAATCTTCAAGTTTGTCCTTACGTCCAAGCACTTTTAAAAATAATTTATATTAATTGTTCCCACTGCAATTTGGTTCACACACCAACCTCCCTGCATAGAAAAAACTCCACCTAAATTCCTGACATGCCCAAACCTTCCATTAATTTGTGCCCACTCGTTCTCATGCTCATCTCTGGCCCAGTAACATTGGGAATTCATTACCTCTAATTCCCCACATCCAAACACCAGCGAGGCTAGTCCCCACTTTTGATATAAGGTTTTTGACAACCTTTCTGGTACATTCACCAAACATATTTGGCCTCATAAAACCCGGCCAGCCATAAAATGCACCATTCTCCTCCATACAGAGAGGAGGACAAGGCAACAAAGCTTTGATACATGCGGTCTTTGTGCATCATGGTGGCACATCTTACTTTTTCAGTGCTTGCATCTTCTGGAGAGGGTGCCAGGGTTGCCACCCGGCTCTGCATCTCTCAAGCTTTGCAACCCTGATGCAGCATTGAGGGTTTTTTATCTTCAAAAAATGTATACATTATGGGGTCAACAACAGGTATCCCAGAGAAACAGTGTGATGCTGTGCCCCATACTAGGACCTAGAGATGCATCATGGCACCATCCCCTGTCAGGAGGAACTTTTCTGAGAATACGATGCACAGGTCTGTTGCAGTATCAGCAGTTTTTGTGTAAAGCTGCATTTGGGCTGCAAACAGCCTTCAGCAAAGCTGTCAGCAAGAGAAGGAAGGAGGGACATATCCTGCCAGGGTGCCTGGGGTACAAACACATGGGTATTTTCAGCCCAGGCCCTTCAGCAGCTCTCTGGGACACCCTGCTGTTGTTCCTGGTAGAGACCAACACAATTTCTCAGGTTTTAATACAGAGAAAAAAGAGTTTAAGCTGATACTGGAAATATTCTGCCTTCACATTTCACTGCTCTGCACAGATTTTTGTGGTCAGTGCCCAGACAAGTACGGGCCCTCAGCTCCACATCTCACACGTTTCTTTTGAACACACACACTTCTCCGCACGCCCGTGCCTGGGCATACACAGACAACACTGCTCAGCTTTCCAAGAAGTCTGAAAGAAACCCCAAGCTGCTGACTAAGTCCCCAAATGAACAAGACTAAGGAGTTTCAGAAAGTCACTGAGAGCTGAAAAGGCTCATTAATCCTCACCCAAATCTACCGATGTTACAAATCCTTTGCTGCTACAAATGCCGTATGTTTTATCACCCTCCTCAGCTCACCATATTCACCAATTCACCCCATTAAAGAACACAGATTCCCTTCTGGGGCGCACCCTACACATTGCTCATTTCAATGGCAAAAACTCGCCTAATGTCCATCCACACTACACGGGGCTGGGATGCTGCATCCACCAGCAGCAGCTCTTCATACAGCAGTGCAACCCGCAGGATGCCAACACTGGCCTTGAATCATTTGGGAACATGATTAAGTACAATATTATCCAGGACGGCAATTAAACACACACTTACAGGCAAGCACATGTTTAAATGCTGTCCTGGATGGCGATGCTTTCGGAAATCAGGGCCCCTTCCAAGGAAGATGCATTTGCTGGGTGGATTAAAACAGACTTGTTTGTAGTGCTGCAGCTTGCATATGGGCAAACAAACTGGGGAGAAAGGAAAACTGGAAACCTCTCGCCTCAACTGCCTCCATCAGGCAGCTGGGGTCTTTGCTCCAACCCCATATAACCTGAATTACTCTCTGCATCCCCTAATGGCTGGCACAGAATGGAACAACACTGGTCACATCCCCGATCCATCTGCATGTGTTGCCAGGTTCAGGGTCCTGCCTGGTGGCACGATGGCCCCCAGCAAAGCGAAGAGGGGACACGGGTGCTGCCAGAAGCCCTGGGGTAACACACACCGAGCAGTGCAACGTCTATATTAAACTCATATAATTCTTGCTTCAGCACTGTGTGGTGGCTATTCCCGTCTCCAGCTGTGAACGCCAGTGGAACAAACAGCTGATTTCTGTTTTATCTCTAGGATACAATGACAGGAAAGGTCCAAGCCCAGGGTGTCCCACAGACCTCTCTGCCCAGGCTCTGTCCATGTCCATCTGCATTCTCAGGTTTCTGTTAAACATTGCACAGTGGGATTCTGCAACTGGGGTAGCTGCATGTATGCCAGACCTAGTAACTGTGAGAGGGGACTGGAAATGTGTCAGGGGGAA
>NW_009622989.1:22938-27227 GCF_000690535.1 Cariama cristata
CTATTAATATTGGCTTTATGAAATGTTTTCTTTCATATTTCAGTCAATGGCACAGAATATAGGACGGGTAGATTTGAAAGTAAGAGGCTGCTACAGAGGTTACCTGCACCAGCTGCTTTATTTTTGCTTTCAGCCTCCAGTCAGAGGCATGGGGAGCTCAAAGCACTCTGGAGCTGCAGCAAATCGAGGGTAAGTAAAATAAAAAAAGGTAAAAATGTCTAAGCTGAGTAAAAAAAGTCATTGCACCCAGTTGTCACTAGCGAGGAAGCAGGCACTTCATGGGTTTCCATAGAAGGGAGGAAACGCACCAGTCCAACTCCAAAACCAGTGCTCGCTCCTGCCCAGTTCTGCAGCAAGAGGAGAAAGCCCAGTGGCAACCAGCATACCCGATCTCATCCGAGCAGACAAGGGCACCAAGATTGTAGGTGCAAAGATGCATGGCTTTGCAGGACATCTACGGAAGCAAACCCAGTCCTAACCAGGTTATAGATAGGGGAAGTCAGTCAGAAAGGAAAGAAAATCAGATTTAAAAGGCTGCTCTGCTCTCTGCCCTGATTCAGCTGCAGTTTACCCAGCTGCAATGTGTTTACATTTCTAGCAAACTTAATCCTGAACTCCTTGGGCCAGATATTCTAAGAAAGGAAAGGAACTTTATGAATTACGTACTAGAGAGCTGCACCCACAGTGATCTGCTCCAGGAGCCAGGCTTGGACTGAAATCTCCAGCACCATGTAACCCCCAGGAAGTTCTGGATATATTTTATGTTGGTTTTCGTTAATTTACTTTTTTAAAAAATAGGTGTTTTGTAAAATCCCAGATTTTTTCACTAGATATTCTCACAAATATCGAAGTAGCATTCAGGCTTCTTGCTCCAAGTACCAATGTTACTACCTACAAGAGAATTCAGAGCTTGGCAGGTTGAACGCAAGCGATTCACCTTCAAGCAAGCACTCACGTACTATTTCTATGAATAACAAACACATTAATTTATTAAGTGAATAAAATGCAGGAGACCAGAACTTATTAGCACCTGCACTGTGAATAACCTGTGTTAGCGATCTAACACTCAAGCCCAAAAAACAGCTGTGTATCTAAAAATGAAACTGAAACTTTTTCTTAGTTTTCTGAAGTTTCTTGCAAGTCAAAACAGTTCTCATACTTGAAAGTCCTAAAATACTGTCTCCTTGTAATGTCAGAGAGCTGCGTGCATCTGTTTTACCAATATATAGGATCGATTGAAAAGCAGCCATTGCACATGGCAGAGCCCATGAGGTCGACGGATGGAGATACCAGCTTTGCTCCAAGTTAGGTTTTCCTGTGAACTGTTACATTTTCATCTCCAATTTATTTGGATCTATCCCAAAACTACATTATCTATAGTAATGGAGAAGAGAGCTTAAGGTTAACACTACTTTGCATGCACCGTCACAAAACCCCACCTGTTTTAATACAAACTCCCTTTGCCACGGTGCTCACGATAAAGATAAATTGCACTCTGCCTGGCCAAAGCAGCGAGGATACAAGTGGGATTGGAGCAACATCACAGCCCAACCTGCCAAAAAACTGGTTTGCTGCCCCAGGGACTGCAGCTCGGGTCGAGGGGGAGTGGAAACTACCCGGGTGTACAAATCGCATCCTCGCATCCGAGAGTTCAGAGAAGTGAGTCGGCTCCTTTTCTCAGCTAAGGAGTTCGAGCGGAAAATTTCCCTGACGGTGTCTTCTTACGGCCTTAGTGTTATTATCAGTGTACTTCCTAAAGAAAATATTCCTGGAGCTGCTGCTTCTTAAGCTTTCAGAAAAGCTTCAGTGCCACTGTGCTCTAAGGGAAAGCAAATAACTCAGCCTTTCAGGACTGGCTGGTGTGAAATGAAACTCCATCTAATTTAATTTAGGAAAAACCAACTCCCTCCCCCCAAACTCTTTGAATCTGAATTACTTATCATTTTCCCTTGCAAAATGAGGGAAGAATTAGACCCTACATTAACACTGTGAGGATGTGGTAGTGAGGAGCAGGCAATAATTAGAGAATGTCCAAATTAACTTAAGTCACAGCCTGGACTCATTCTTCTGTTTATGCACATTTTTAAAGAGGTTTAATTAAGCTACCACATCTTAAGACGGGATTTTCAAAGCTATATAAGCAATTTATAAGAATCCAGATTGCAAAAGACAACTCGGGCACTCATGATTCTTTGAAAATCCTCAACCAGTGTACTAGAATTCATTTTCTCCTGCAAATTAAATACATATTTAGCCAAAATAACCCAGGGCCATGTACAGAAGTTGCAGATGATCATAACCTAAGCATGAGGGCAGAGTTAAGGTTACAAATTCAGATTTTACTGCTATGTTCACATGTCAAAGCATCAAATATCCAAAGTGTAAAAAATCACAAGGTAGAGAAAATCAAGGCATCTTCCAGTAAGGAGTGGTTGGGCAGAGTCACCCAGTGGTGACCAATATGCCTGTGAAGTCAATCAAATAATCAACCAAATCTGAGAATGGCCAAATTCTTTCACTAAAGCTTTAGATCTGTTTAAGGTATTTAAGATAATCTAAGTCCTTATATTGGCACAAGCTGTTTAAAATGATCTAAGGCTTTAGATTGGTTTAAGCTGCTTATGCAGCTTTAAGGTTTTAAAAGGGTTTAGACTGCTAAAAAATATTCCCCAAAAAGCAGGTGGGGTTGTTTGTTGGGAGCTGGTTGTATCAGTTCATGAATTTTTAGTATGGTGCAAACGCAGAAATATGTACGCAGGAGTAAAATAATTTGTTTGCAACACTAAAAGTCAAAGTCAGTCAGTACTAAGCCTACAAATACTGAGTTTACAGCGGATTTCTGTTGGCATAAGTTTGAGAGGAGCAGCATGCCATAGTTAAAGCACCAAGAACTCTGTCTTCTTTAAAAAGAAGAAAAAGAAAAAAGGTACCGTAAGAAACTACACAAAACGTTAGTGTAATTCCACCCTGTAAACAAAAAGTAGACAACATGCCAGTATATAAACCCTACAAATTCAGCTTTCCTCTCCTCCTTCCTAACTCTTATTTCCAGCTTGGTATCACCAAAATACACTATCCCTTGCCTTGCTCTTCTTAGGATTACACCCATTTGCAAGCCCACAGGTGTCTCTGGGGATATAAAATCCAAGGTGCCCATGTGTTTCTGGAAAAGCTCAATTAACGAGACTCCATTTGCCACACAGGTACTTGCCTCGAGCAATACTTCTGTACTGCAGGCGGTGCTGGAACACACCAGGGCCAGGAAGGCTCCTCCAGGAGGCCAGGATAGGTTCCACTCTCATCTGCATCTTTGTAGCACAAAATTGTCCCCACTCAAGTAAATTTTTTTGCAAGGAGCAAGCTCAAGCCCCACGCTTCAGGTTAACCACCCATCTCGCAGACCTCTTAGCTGCAAGGAGCACTCTTATTTTCTGAAGTCCTCCCAGGTCCAGCTGGGCTCAAAACATCCCCAAAGCTCACTTCTCCATGAGATGCATGCTCTGGGTCTTCCTCCAACCCTGCCCCCTGGGTTCTGCAATCGCTACCCCAGCGAGACCTTTGACCAGCCCCGGCTCTGTGGTGTCACCCTCTCGCAGGGCATGGGAGGGTTGCTGGGGCAGAGTCTGCTCCAGACCTTGGGTTCAACCCCAGACCAAAGCTTCAGTCCCACCCAGCCTCTGTGAGATGAGGAGCCTGGAGCAAAGCTCAGCCCCGACTCCTGGAGCAAGGCAGCTCAACCGCAAGGATGGAGTCATCACCCGTCCCTTGGGGAGCTTGAATTTCCTTCCCGAAACACCGTCTGGAAAATCAGGGCAAGTCTCCTACTTGAGGGCACACCTTTCATAAACAGTTGCAAAAACACAACTCCTTTAGCCAGTTAGATCGTTACAATTTTCCATTTCCCTTTCTGCCCTGCAGAGGGGACGATCCCATCCCTCCATGCCATCTAGATGCAGCAAATGCAGTTACATAGGGACAAAGAGCCTTTTTTTTTTGAGCCACTTGAGCACAGGCACTGTGGTACCCAGCCACCCTCTGCTCTCATTTACACAAACATAAAGGCAGAGCATCTGGCCATGTGTCAAAAGTCTTTAATTACATGATCGAGCTTATCTTAAATATCTATTTATTGAAAGTTGTAAATAACACAAGATTGCATTCTCTCTGATAAACATCACACAGACAAAGGGAAGTTACAATTACATATTCAACTTAACACTTTCTTATTCCATCTTTTCATTGCTTAACTTTGCAATCTTTATGTGATATTAATGTAGGCGTCCCTTCTC
>NW_009622990.1:0-1209 GCF_000690535.1 Cariama cristata
GGACAACACCTCCAGGTCCCTGCCCGGTTCCCCTAAATGCCTGGACAAAAGCCCAGATGACGCCTCCAGGTTCCTCCCCGGTTCTCCTGGAATGCTGGACGTCTCTGGGCTCGCCCAGGTTTCCCTGGAGAACATCTCAGTCCCAGATTGCCCCCGGGTTCCCCTGGACATTCAGACGATGTTGATAGGTTCTTCACAGGTTCCCCTGGATGCCTGGACAGCATCTCCAGGTTCCTCTGGACACCCAGACAACGTCTCCGGGTTCTTCTCAGGTTCTCCTGGAATCCTGGACGACGTCTCCGAGTTCCTCCCGGGTTCCCTTGGACACTCAGACGACATCCCTGGGTTGTCCTGGAAGCCTGGATGATGTCTCAAGGTTCTCCTGGACATCTGGAGAACATCTCAAGGTTCCTCCTGCAAGCCTAGATGACATCTCCAGGTTCCTCCCAGGTTCTCCTAGATGCCAGGAAAACATCTCCAGGTGCCTCCGGTGTTCTCCATCCCCACTTTGATGTTCCCTCCCATCCTCCAAGCATTTCCCTGCCCCCGAGGAGCACCCAAGTATTGCACAGCCCCCCACCCCCCTCATCCCACTGGATTACCCTGACACGATCCTCAAAGAGGCCAAAATCAGTAACGTTGGCCCAATATCGGCACAAAAAACTGGGTTTTTTTTATTCAATTCGTGGAAAAAAACCTGCCAACAGCCAAATGACAACCCAGAGCATCGAGGGAAAAAGACAAATACTGGGAAAATGGCATACAAGAAGCGGGAGTTTTCAGAAATAAGGATTTTGGTAGCAAAAAGGAGAGATTCAGCAGCAAGAAAAGAGGGATTTGGGGGCAAAAAGGAGAGATTTGGTGCAGAAAAAGCCCAGAAGCCTCAAAAATTCAGCATAAAGTTAACAAATCGCACTAAAACACCTTAAATTCCTTACGGGGGCATGAAACTGGGAGAATTTGGGAATAAAAGGAGAGAATAAAGAGTTGGGGATAGCCCCGCCTCCTTCATGCATATGGAGAAGCAGCAGCATCACAGTCCCCCTCTGCACAGCCTCAGCAGGCCCCACCCATTATGCAAATCGCCACAAGACTCCACCCCATATGCAAATCGTGCAGGCAAGCACCCTTCATCCGCATAGGGGAGCAGCTGCCATGCTGCCCTGCCCTTTATGCAAATTGAGTCCGGTAGGCTCCACCCCTTGGAGG
>NW_009622991.1:0-33752 GCF_000690535.1 Cariama cristata
ATATATACATATATATATATATATATATAAAAAAAGACCTAGAACTGAAGGATTCTACAGCACATTACTGGATGAGAGAGTATCTAGTTCACTTGTATTTTCACTCAAATTCAGTTAAAAAATCAATAATTTTTGGTATGAATAAAATAGTCTTTGGTATAGGTGGCATTATCTTTAAAAATGTGTGGCTCTTTGAATGCTGTGACAGATCCTTTGAAATGTAAAGGTAAGACCAAGTTATTAAAGCTCATTTTTTTCGCTCATAGTATTTTTAGTCTGTACTTGCCTTTGATTTCCAGCACTGAAGTAACAATACGGGCATAACAATAGAGGTCATAGGAAAGAACAGACAAAAATCAGGTCTTAAACTGTACACAGGCAGATACTCTGGTTCACAATTCATCAATCCAAAATAGTGACCTCTAGAGAGTGGCAGGCAGAGATACCTGCATCCTAATTCCTCCATCCGTTCACTGCAGGGAGGACAGGTCTTTGTAATGACAATTACTTGTATGAATAAGACTCTTTCAGCTCAGCTCTCAGCCTAAAGTTTTTGCGTGTTGAAGGCAAGCTGCGGTATAGATTTCTGTAGTACTTTGCACCATTATGGTAACGCATGAATTTTAAAAAATAGCAAGAGACAGGGAATGGAAATGGGGCTGACGCCAGTGCAGAATTCCCAGGTCTGAAGCATTTCCAGTCAGTGCCTCTGCTCTCTCCTTGGGCTGCTCTAATGACAGCCTGGGTAGCCAAAGGCAGCTTTAAAACGAACTTTTAGTCTCAATCCATTTGGGGATAATGGACTAATGTAAAAGAAGAGAATATCCTGGAATGGATATGACTAGATACAATTCCAACTGATGAGGAAGGCTGAACAACAGTCTGCAAATGCTGCTGAGCGTTGCACTAGATGATACGGACCTGCAGTACTGTTAAAACGGATCTCAGTGCCTTAAAAGATATATTGGAGCTTTGGAGGAGAATGAGGAAGTAATAAGGTATCTGGGTATAATATCACAGACTTTGTTACA
The DNA here is from genome assembly GCF_000690535.1 of Cariama cristata. NCBI lineage: Eukaryota > Metazoa > Chordata > Aves > Cariamiformes > Cariamidae > Cariama > Cariama cristata. The sequence goes on from NW_009622991.1 coordinate 1,032, forward strand.
TTTTAACCAAGTCTCTGAACTCCACAATGTACACATTTTGCATGTCAGCTCTCTAAATTGCATCAAAATCTTTGTTCTGTGACATTTAGCATCACTCTGCTTTAGCAAAGGTTGTTGCTTTTTTTCCCCAATGCCTTTCTGACCTGTCTTTAAAGTCAGCACTCCCATCAGTCTCAGCTGACATACAGAAAATAGTGACATATTGACTTTTACAAGAGGTGACACAACATGAATAGATGAAAACTTGGCACTGGATTTTCCATATGAAAGGAAGTGTCAACAAAACAGACAAAAGTCCCCACACATCATCCAGTTAATGAATCACCGTCGTCCTTGTACACGCATATATTCAGCCCTCCATGGAATACATCTCCTGAGAGAAACAGACGAACTTTAAAACAAAATTAAAACTTTTAAACCAAAATTTAAACTTTTATAAGCATGGTAGCTCATTTCTTAAAAATATGAAGGAATTAAGTTAGTTGCTTTGAGCTAAGTGCTGCTCTGGAAGGGGAGAGTTGAGATGAAGAAACATAACAACTTGCATTTTGTTTAAGACTCAACACAATGTTTCTTCTTGGAGTTTCAAAAAGTCATGAATTGTCCTCTTCTCACCTTCTTAGGAGCGTAGGATGACTGAGGCTGGATGGAATCTCAGAAGGTCTTTAGTCCAACCTTGGGCTCAAAGAAGGTCAGCTAAGAGCTCAGACAAGGTTACCCCACGCTTCCCTGCACAGGACTTTTCCCTCATGAAAAGGAGGCATTTTTTTGCCCTTATTGCCCATTATCCATATGCAGGAGTCCCCTCCCATTCCTCAGGAGCACCAGGACTATTCCATGCCCAGTGACAATAGATGACTAGACCAAAAGCACGTTGAGGCAAAGGTGTTTTGCAAGCACTGGGCTGGTCCCACAATCACCTACTGGGCAATCCCTTACCCAGCAGGTTACCCCTGAGTGAAAAACTAAAGGCAACCGTTCTAAGGGTAAACCAACTGCCCTATGCTTTTGCCAGTAGTTTTGGAAGGCTAAATCAAATGGCTGATTGGGACCGGCTAAAACTTTCAGTTTACAAATTGTGGTCAACTCTTGCAAAAGCATCCTGAATTTGAAGCACAGACCAAGACACTTCTAGAAATGTTTCTTTTCTGTTTTTCAGCTGCTTTCTGGTCCCATAGAGCCATCCAGTGCTGTCATGCACTGAATAAATCCATAGCAAGAATACTAATTGACTTCGGCCGATTAATAACTGACAACTACTCGGTGGTGCATTGAACAGAACGTCTTAGTTGGCTCCAAAATTGCAAATGCTAAAATCTACCAGAACTGTCATTAACTAGAATTTTCTGTTGGCAGTCCCAATGCAGAGGTCAAAAAGCCTGCTCCTCTGTAGATGAGGGAAATAGTAACCTATTGTGAGGAACAGCTCAGTTTTACTGCACTGATGATATCTGGCCTCTGGGAATAGAGGTTTCCTGTGGTGCTCATAGACAAATTTTCATAACAGTACACATTCTTTCAATAGTTGATACAAGTCATACCATATGTGTGTTATTTCCTTTCAAGAGTTACCATGCATAGAATTATTTATTATTGTATAGAAATGTTATAATGAAATAATGGTTGCCTCAATGCCCTAAAGCTGTAGGGTCATTTAAATGCAACTGTCAGATCAAATGAAAAGCTGCATGCTGCTTATAAAACTTCAGAACTTGTTAGATTAACATTTCAGTCTTCTGAACTGAGTAAGTAGATTTGAGAAATGAATCCAATATAGAAAATTGGATGTTGAGAACAGCATAGTTGAGTATTTATGAAATGTCATTTCCCCCTTAGAAATATAGACACTTGGAGCAGAATGTTTACTTTCTTACACCATTTCAGAGAATAGGTTTGACATCAAGCACAGCAGAACTGCTGCAGCTCAGCGGCCCCGCGGCAGCTGGAAAACAAAGTTTTGGGGCATTTCCGTACTGTCCCACCATCGCATGGCAGCAACGGAAACTGGGGTCTGCAGCCAGGCTCGGACAAACAACACGATTTCTATGACTGGGTTTGCAAACACTCATCATGCTTTCTTTCCCGGCACGTCCTGGAAGGAGGGTGACCGGTTGGTCATGCAGTTCACCGCTGGTAATGACTGCAGTTGCACATCTGCGTGGGCAATGCCAAGGGGACAGAGGGAAGGTGAGGACACCTGGCCTCTAAACACCGTTAGCTCTTTTTAGCTCTCCCTTCACGATGCTCTTTTATTTGCTCCTTTGTTTTCGGCACGGGGGATGAACAGGGATAGCATTTCACCCCTAGAAGTTCTCACCAAAACTAGACTTTGTCATTTATCTACCTTCCAATTTTAATGAATCACATTAGTTAAAACTGCAACAGAAAGGGGAAAAAGAAACCCTCGATATCAACCTGTCTATTATTCTTTTGATCAGCCTAGCCCTTTAGGCTCATTGCCATAGATTTGTTTCCCAGAAGATCAATAGCAAAGTCACACGTTCTGAGAAGAAAGCTTTTCCCTTTGTGCGGAGCAGGAGGCTGTACAAGGCGAGTGGTGGGGAGGCACGGTCTGCTGTCCAACGGCACCCGTTCCACACGTACAGCCTCCACCATGGCTGCCAGGTGGTTCCAATACAAATTTAACAACTAAAAGAAGAATGTTAACTGTTCAATATTTGAAGTCTTGTTAAATATCTTAGACAGTAAAATTCTTCCTGTTGCTAAAACCAATATTGAAGCAGGATGGCAACTGCCTGCCAGGATTCTCCATCAAAGAAACCATTGAAAACTGGTGGAAAAAAAAATAACGTGAGCTGTCTATCCAGCTATACTGTAGGCCATAAAGGGTAGCATGGATAATGTAGACCTGTAAAGATGCTATGTGTCACTGAAGATTTCCACCAAAGGCTTTGTACATCTTCCACTTATTAGTGAGTGCCACCCTGAGAGCACAGTCAGCTGTGGACAGCAGTTGCCTCCCATTGTACTCCTCCTCCCTCTCAGGCTGTTTAAATGTATTTAGTGTTGAAAGTTCCCTGTGATACCGAGCATTGAGAGGAAAATAATTCCTCTGGACTTTTCCAGTTAAATAATATGTTCAGGCATCTTCATGGTAGAGAAACGAAAGTTAGTGTCAAAGAGCCTTGTGTTTAAACTGATTTTGGGCTTGGCAATGAGCACAGCTGCATTCAAGTAGGAATCAGCAATGGGAAAACATTTCTTACATCCTACATCAGCAACACGACACGTTCTGTTCCTGCTAATTCTCTTCAATGTTATACCTTCTTTGAATTTTTAAACAGCTCAAACAGTCTTTCTGACTTCTCTTTCAGGTTTTTCTGCAATTTCCTTTCCTGTTGAATTCTGTTTTGTGCTGCATGATCCCATCTCAAGGCTACAGCAATACCTTGGCAGCCAACATGTACCTACTGTGAATGCTTTCAAGAACCTGGCCTTTTCTAGTTATAAACCAACCCAGCTGAGCAGGGGCTACAGAAATTCACATCAGCACAGGGCACAGTTCTTTGTGCTTTCCTCCCATTGCATTCTTCCCCGGGTTTATGATAGACCTGGCACCAGAGTCCATTTCACTTCTCCATTCACAACTTATGGAAAAAATAAGAATTTGAAAATGAGTATGTACAGCTTGTTCTTCGCAAACTGTTCACGTCCCTTTAATTCAGTTAGCTTCAAAATCTATGGTAATGCTTTTAAGTCTCTGGGCTTATTAATTGATGAGAAAAAAAAATATTCATGAAACAAAACTGATCTCAACTTCTTTTCTAGTAGCTTGTGATAGCCAATTCTGTTGTCAACATGTGTTTAAAAGTACTGAGATTAATTCTGCTTCTGCAGTTAAATACAATTGCTTCATTCTGCTTCTTGAGCTCCACATAGAATTACAGTTATCTCTGAACACCTCAGTTTTAATTTTACTTTCCTCTTGTGGACATTTTTTAACCATTACACACATTGGGAAAGATACAGCATGCTGTGAAGGTTTAAAACCTGTTTGGTCACAGATGTCCCATCATGAAAAGCAATTATATTTTCCAAAGGATTTAGTTCCTTTAGTTCCTAATGTGGAGATACTCAGGAAACAAAACAAAACAAAACTCATTCTGGAAGCTTTGAAGTATATCAGTCATTTGAAACGAAGCATCAAAAGAGAAAGAATATATAGAGAGAAGATTGTCACGCTTCCTTTCTATTCCATGGGCTTTTGTTTGCTTATCTCTTGATTTTAGCATTGGATAATAAATTCTTCACACCATTTTGGTTCATTTTTCCTCTTTAAGAGGAGAAGGGGGAAAAGGTTCAAAACTGGAAAACTATGAGTTGATACTCATTAGTTTTCTAACAACCTGTTTGGCAAGACCTTGCTGTGCTTGTCAAACACAGCACTGTCCTGCCAAACAGCATGCAAGGAAAAAGGATGCCAAATTTTTTTCCAGGTTAGCATATCTTCCTCTCATGTCTTTTCTTGATAATATATACTTGCGCACTATTCAAATCCAGATCAGCCTCTGGATAGAGATATAAAATAGAGTCACCATCCCTAACCTTGGGCACCTGCCTGGCAGATACAGCTTTCCTAAGTCATGTAGAAGAGAGCTGGGCACCCTTAGAGACAACTCAACCTCCAGGTGGGCTGAGTTATCCCAGGAATACCCAACCATCCCTCTACACCCATAGTTCCCACTGCGGGTGCAGTACGTAGTGTGCCACAACAACAGCCTGTGCCTCGTCTGCTGTCCCTGAGCAGCCTGAAACCCTGGCAGGCATGCGTGGCCCGGGAGCCGATGGGGAAGATGCAGTTAGACATCCATTTGGCCAGTGGAGATCCACCAGTTTTAAATCAGGAAAAAAAGTGTTCCTAGGTGTCAGAAGTTAGAAAAACGTTGATATAGATTGGAAAAGGAATTGTTTGTAACAAGCAGCCCCTAAGTTAGGTGTGGTGCTGTAGTTAGGTGTCTGAGGGCAGTAGCACTATGCCTAGTCCAAAACCTTGGAAACGCTAATATGTCCACAGCTTTACTTTCTCAGGTAACCCCAAGCAGTGACTGCTAGGAACAAGTCACAATCTAGCTTACCATTCAAAAAAAAAAGACAAGTTTTTTAAAAAAATAAAAAATCGCTGTTTTCATTACATGAGCACAAAACTACCTGAAAACGCCTGGTTGTCCCCTACCATTGCAGTTCAACAGAAACCTGACTATTAACTACTTGCAACCTTCATTTCTATATAAATGCAAAATGGGAAGGAACAGCAGTAAGTGATTTCATGTTAATAAACAAATACACAAGACAAGATCAATTAGTCAAAATGATGTGACTCATCTGTCATTTACAGAACACTGCGGAGAAACTCATCCACACAAGGATTCTGTTCATCATCCGAGGATTTGGCCTTGTTCTGCTCACAGGTCTTGAAAAGATATGTTTAAAAATCAAACAACTCAACGATCTATGCATTCACTAAGCCCTCTTAGAAAGAATCAAGGGTAAGGTTGCTCGCTGTCTACTGGATGTATTTTCTTACATCTGAAATAGCTGCATTAGTCATCTTCACATTGTCCAGATCCCTGTGAGTGAAATACCAAATTGTCCTTCAGCGACTCTCCTCTTTCTGATCTAGCTAGTACCTTTAGAAGAAGAAAAGCAATGAAAATAAAAACCCTGAAGTGAAGGTTGAACAACGGTGCATACTCAGGTGTCTAACTAAACTGCATCCTCAATGTTATGACCCAGTACAGTTTGGTGTAGTCAATCTACATTGACCAGCAAAATCTATCTTTCGTTTGTTTTCCTAATACCCGCAAAAAAAAAAAAAGCAAGTTCCGTAATGCCCTGCTTTTTTCAGTTGCTCAGACAAGCTGTTTGTTTGTCTTAAAATAACAAACCTAAGATCCAGACTATTTCAGCCTTGCTGCACCACGTATGTTCCTCTCCAGGAGTGGCTTCATGAGTTGAAATCAATGTGACCATTTTCAAAGGTGCAAAAGTGGGCCAAATTCTCTCTGAACCACTCCTGTTCTTTAAAAAAAAAAAGACGACTATCTTGCTGCTCCCATAACCACAGTGCAGTCATCTGATTCACCTCCAGACCAGCCCTTTGGTGTTATCCCACCATATTTTTCTGTAGATTGAGGTAGTTCCTTTAGCTCCTGTAACTTCAATTCTGTATAACGAACAGGAGCAGAAGCAAGTTGTTTAGCTTAATAAACAGATACACAAGGCATGATCGGTTAGTCTAAATGATATGACTCACTCGTCATTAGCACAATCCTGCAGAGACGTTCATGCACACGAGGGTTTGCTCATCATCTGAATATTTATTTAATCACATAAAATCTGCTCAGTATCAAACCTGTGACCCCCAGGCAGTGCTCTAAATCAGGGACTCAAGGTGTTTCAGCCAGCAGCATCCACACTGATTTTATTGAAAGATGAGGTTTAAACTTGTACTAATGAAAAAAGAGCAAGAGCAGGATCAGGAGGCTGGTCTGGTGGGTGTACAAACTCTGAAATGAGAACAAATTCATTTATCGGGATGTGTGACAGCACAGACACAGATTTCACAGAGCACCTTGGCAAAACTATTCTAGTTGTCCTGCACATCCGTGGAATAGAGAGCGAGGGGAAACCGCAGGGTCACGTCCATAGTATTTATGTTGGTTTGATTTTTTTTTTATTATTATTATTCCTGAAGAATGAACCTGTTTTTTCAATCCTGCCAAGTCGTAGAGTCCAAACATATCCATTTTCACTTTCTAGTCTGTCTCCCAGGACTAGAGGGAGAACAGAAATTTCATTTCCCAAAAGTGAAAACCTGATATGCTGGAAAATACAACACATTTTTCAGGAAATCTTTGTGAATACCCTAGATCTTGCAAAAACATTAAATGCACAGAATCCTCATGTCCATGGATTTCTGTTGCCCCAGGTTATCGCTCTGACATGTCATTAAAACACAGAATCACAGCATGCCTTGCACAGGAGCCTCAGTGTCTAGCAAACAAGTCCCTCAAAGCCTCTAAGCTAAATGCCATTCACCCGGAGGCTCACTGCTAATTGAGAGAGTGGAATTGCAAATGTAGTGCAGGTCAATGGAAAGGGAGTTTGCTTGGAAGCCGATTCCTCCAAAGTTTTCAGAGGTTTCCTGGAAACCCAAGCGGATAACCATCTTTTTGTGGGACCACAGGTCTGTTTTCATCATCTCACTGCAGATGAAAATGGCTTGCCAATGGTGATGCAGAGGGTTTATTTTTATGAGGCTGCACACTGTGAAGCATGGTGTGCTAATTGGGATGGGGTGATGCGTAAGAGGTGTTACTCACTGCTTGTAGGATATCTGTTACCTTTTCTTACATCCATATGGTTTAACTATTTTTATTATACTAGCAATCAAAAGACAAAGGCATGCAAATTGCAAGGTAAAGCTTTAAGATGCATCATGGTATGGCTTCCTTAATATACATCTCGACCAAGAAGTGGCTGGACAATGCTGTATGAACGTATTTTAACATACCTTTAAGTATGGCATCACCTACATTCCCCTATAGATATCTATAGGCCACCCTGCCTACCTTATTTCGTTCACACCCTGAACTTGTTTGGTCCAAACCATACACTCCGCTGCATGAGGGGGTCAGCGGAGCCTTTGCCCGAAACAGAGGTGTTTGGCCATGGCCATGGTGCAGAGATCTGGCAGCATATCCATCTGCCTTTCTGGAACAGAGATATTGCCACCCTGGATGTAATGACCAGCAAAGCTGTCCTGGGTATTGCTGGTTTTACCAGGCACTGATGCATGAACCACCACAAGTGTCTAAACATCTCCTAGGTTGGGCATAGTTATAGTCAAAAACTCCTAAGGATGAGCATTACAACAGTCGTGGACAGACATATGCTATCTCACCCTAGGTAGAAGTGTTTAAATCTACTCAGCTGATACCCCTTGGAAATAAAAATCACAGTCATGTTACTGTGAAGGAGTTAAGAGAAAAATCTCATGCTGGTGTTTACAGACAAAAGTAAGAGCAGAAAATAATTATAGACTACAACCTGACTAAGGGCATTATATAAAAAGGGAAAGACATTTATATAGAACATCTTATTACTATTCCAACAATAAGAAAAAGAACATGATTGATAGAGAAAATTTAAAAGGCCAGAAAATGCTTTAGGAAGATGGGAAAAACAAGTGAAAAATCAATACACTAAAATGTCCTCTGTTCCACTTCCTTTATGCTCTCAAAACAACACGAACAAGGTTCTCTCACTTTGACATCTAGAGCAGAGATGACAGCAAACAAGGCAGAAACTACAATACTCTTTGGGACCCACCTTGAATTACAGCACTAATAAAAAAAATCATTTTGACTATCTCCCTAGCAACACACTTGTCAACCGCATTGAGCCATTAATTGCATAATTGTTCAACCACCACAGCCTATTTTACTGGCTTTTGAGACTGTCAAAGGAAGAGTAAGAAACCCTGCTAACAGCATCATATATTATTAGTTTAATTAAACATAAATGCAAGGAGAAAAACGTAACTGAAACCACACAGAGTAAGCTCTTGGGAGATGATATTTGTTGTGATTATTCCCATTTCCCTTTTAGTCATTGATGTGTCTGGGTTGGTATTCCAGGTACACATACTTGTCAAAGAAATTCTTGACCTTATCTAACAAAGTTTTAACCTCTTCCCTGATAAAACAGAGCCATTTCCTAGAGTCAGATAGTTTGTGAATAAAGAAGAAATGATCAATTAGCAATTAGGGCAGGATTATATATTCTGGTAATTCTATATAGTGGGTAACATAGCATAGGAAAAAAAAAACCCAACAAAACACACAAACCAAAGAGTGGCACAATTAAGATAATTAGAATCTTATCCATTGTATTAATATTTTTCACCCCTTTAATATAATCAAATTAATTTCACCACGTTTGGAAGAGTTCCACTGACTGCAGAAAGTGATGGCTTTATGATTAAGTCAACACATGTAGAAATGAGTTCAGTTCTTGGTCTTGTTAGAGGGTCACTTTGTGAGGCTGGATTAACCTCTGCAGGCTAGACCTCACCAGCAGTGCCTGCCTCCTCACTGCCATCAGGAGAAGCACAGGGAATCACCCAAAAGAGCCTTCTTGCCGTCACTCCCTAGGTTCCTACTGCAACAAAAAAAGCAGACAGGAGCAGAGGGGCTACAGTTTAACGTTGCTCTTCCATAAAGTTATTCAGATAACTTTACCACTTTTAACTGGGTATGAATAAATACCCAGCAGGTCGAGGGAGGGGATTCTGCCCCTCTGCTCCACTCTGGTGAGACCCCCCTGCAGTACTGCCTTCAGCTCTGGGGTCCTCAGCACAAGAAGGACATGGACCTCTTGGAGAAGGTCCAGAGGAGGCCACAAAGATGATCCGAGGGCTGGAGCACCTCTGCTGTGAGGACAGGCTGAGAGAGTTGGTGTTGTTCAGCCTGGAGAAGAGAAGGCTCCGGGCAGACCTTAGAGCAGCCTTCCATACCTAAAGGGGCTGACAAGAAAGCTGGGGAGGGACTTTTGACAAGGGCATGAAGTGATAGGAGAAGGGGGCAACGGCTTTGAACTGGAAGAGGGAAGATTTAGGTTAGAAATAAGGAAGAAATTCTTCCCGGTGAGGGTGGTGAGGCAGTGGGTGTGTGGGCCATTGCAAGAGTTTGCCCAGAGAAGCTGTGGCTGCCCCATCCCTGGAAGTGTTGAAGGCCAGGTTGGATGGGGCTGTGAGCAACCTGGTCTGGTGGGAGGTGTCCCTGCCCGTGGCAGGGGGTTTGGAACTGGGTGATCTTTAAGGGCCCTTCCAACCAAACCATTCTATGAATTCTGTGTCTGGCTTTCTATCTCTGTAAATGTTCTATTATTACCAATGATTATTTACAGTAGTCTCTGTACTCTGACAAATCACTGGACAATCCAGCCCTGTGGGTGAAGCAAGCTCCAAAACCCAGAGACTACAATCTACTACTTTTAGTGCCCAGCACTTCTCCTCCTCTGATGTACCCCCATGCTGAGAGACACATCTCCGCTCAGCTTCAACAGTTTCCAGGTTCATCATGTAGAAAGCCTAAAAAAGGCTTGTCACCTGGCATCACCTGGGAAAGCACCTTATTATACTCCAGAATAAGAGGAAAACTAACCAGATCTCAGGAGTTTTCAGGGAAATGTCATACATACTGCATTGCAAAGTATTTATTCTGTCAATTTTAAATTCTGTCAAATATTCTTCCATGGACGAGCAGTGGTCTAATTATTAGACAACTAAAACTGGCAACCTGTTGCACTCACCTCAGAGAATCTAACTTGTTATTTCCCTGTGCTCCTGTCCTCTTTGTAGAAGTGAGAATACAATGCTTCCTTCTAACCCTTTGTTGTTTTCTTGTGTTGCAAGCACTTCATGACACGTAATTCATCATGCTGTGTGCTCTTATAACGCGTAAAGCAAAGGGCTGGACCCTGCAGTGAGTAATGGTGAACCCTTCCCTTGGAGACACGTAGCTGGGGGGCACCTCCACTGCAGCCAAAGGATGCTCTCCACCCTGTATCAGCAGGATAACACCACCGCGTCCCCACACATTCCTGTCAGTTTGCGAGTGACACCCAATGTTCACACTCCTCTCACTTGTGCCAAAGTTGTGAGGCTGAGCCCCAGTCCACTTGAGATGGATGTGGCTTTGGCAAAGCATGAAGAGGGAGGAGGAACAGTGGCAGGGACCGGTCTGGTTTTATCACCCACCAAGAGGAGAGCATGGCTGGAGTCCTAGTTTGTAATTATCTTTTGAGAGAAGCCAGCACAGTCATAAACCCCTTGAATCTTTTGAAAAAACTGTGAGCTCCTGATCTTATTGGGGTTTCCAAAAAACTCCATTCTTGCTTGTGGTGCTGAGAGGGATGCATCATTCCATGCATGTAGCCTCAGCTTCTTCCCCCTCTTGAATATTTTGTCTTCTAGAGAAACAAGTTTTTCCAGGACAGGATTTATTTCCATCTCTCTTCGTATAGCACCTACCGCAACAGAGCTATGATCGCCGCCGAGTTTATTACAGTATCACAGCACTACCATAGAAGTAGTAATAGCACCGTGAATTAAAGGACCATCTGTCCAAGTGTAATTCATTCCCCTGCCCACTCAGTTCCACAGTCTGTCAAAATCATCCAGGTTGAAAATGGAAACCAAAAACCTCTACTATTAAAAGTGTTCAAATTAACTGGATCTTTTTGACAGAATTGGGTTGAGGAACGACTACAGCTGCACCATGGAGGATCTGAAGAGGCAGAAACTTCTGTCAAAGCAGCAGTGATGGACATTCAAGATGATGGGGAGCAAGGCCACTGGTTAGCCTGGTGTCACAACACATAGTTCCAGTACGGGGGCTAGGGAGGATCCCAGCACCCCTGGGAGCTGGGAAGAGAACATTGCCTTGATTAAGAACAGAGGTGGTGAGAATTCTCTTCACTTTACCTAGCTCCTCCATCTTCATGTTGTTCCACAGCAGAGAAAAAAGCCTGTTTGGTCTTCTACAACCATAGATTCAAATCTGTACAGGCATTCTTCTTATTTTGAGGCTTTAATTTAAAAAAAAAAAAAAAAAATTTAAAATTTCTCCTCTCCCCACAATATTTGAAAGGATAATAAATGTTAAAAGGAAAACAAAGCAATGAAACAGACAGATCCATCAACAGGGAGCCCAGATCAGGCAGGTCTTTGAGCCTGCTCATCATTTATTTTTTGAGAACAAATATTCTGTACTTTCAATACTTTCTGTCATAATGGGTATTCTCTTCATCCTTTTTTCCTTGCTAGGGACATACAGCATTCTTTTAGCTTTCATTTCCAATTTTATTAAAAAATAATTTATTTTTCCCTTTTCTGTTCAACAATGTCAATCAGGTTTTGCAGTGCACAGGTCAGTTCTGCTACCTTGCTTTGATAACACACGCAGCAGTAGGATTTCCAGAAGTGCCTAAGCCCCACTGACAGTTCCCAGTAGTAATGTTTGATCTGCTTCAGGTGGACTACAAACTCATTTGTAATCAAAAAACCAAGAGACACCTGGAATGGTAACTTATTTGTTCAGAGCTGTTTGAAACAATCCTCCAGTGGTTTTGAATATACTGGAAACAGAAGAATCTGAGACTTCCAAAGCTGCTTTTCATCTCCTGTAAGCCACATGACAGGATTACCCTGAAAAGAAGGACATTTTCATAGGACCAATTCTGGTTTAACACAGGCTATGGTGCTCAGTGATGGTGGCAACAGCTCCACATGGCAAGTCCTCCAGCCGCTGCAGCAGTGGGAAAGGTCCCCCCGCCCCATTCATCACTCGGCCCCCCATCCTGCCAGAGGTTGCTGCTTGCACAGGGGTAAAAGTTTGACTCTAAGAATCATCACACATAGGCGTGTTGAAAGGCTTAGCTAGAAACAAAAAACCCACGTTGCATTTGAAAGACAGACACAGTCTAAAGGCACCCAGATATTGAGGAATTTTACTCTTTTCAAGATTACCTAAACCCACATACACAAAAGAGCCTACTTATCCCTAATATCTATGTCTTAATGACAGAGTTGAAGAAAGGTTTCGGGTGGCATCTAGCAAGGTAATACACATCAACCGAAGGTAGAAGAGCATTTTCTCAGGCTGAAACATCAGAGGTCTTGGCCCTTCCTCCTTCCCCCCTTCGCTTGGTTCCTCGCTCTCATCATAATGCAAGGGCTGTGCTGTAAATTGGATCAGCAAATGATCCGAGTTAAAAAAATATAATCTGAAGGTTTGTTGTGCTTTGAGTTTCTTAATCCGGATAATTACATCTGTCCTTCTTACAGCACAGCCCCCCAAACAAGTGCTATCTGCACCATGGAGACTGCAAGCTGCAACAGAAGGATAGGCAGGGAAGGAGCCAACGGGAAAGGCTTAAAGCAGCTTTGCTAATGGAGAGAAGTGTTTGTGCAACTTCACCCTGAATTTTGAAGCTACATTGAAGCCCTATGATCAGTGCAATTCTTAATTATTTGCACTTCAGTGCATTATGCATATAAACTCATCAGCACTTGAGACACTTCTGTTGTCTGCTCACTTGTAAATTTGAGATTTTTGAAACTGAAGTGGTCTCTCGCACTGAACCCAGGGACTTGTTAACAAGGGGAAGATTTAGTCTCCTCCTAAGGAAATCAATTGCTGCTGTGGTCTTGAATGTTTCTGCAAGTTAGCTGTTTGTTGGTTGCAAGCTTCCTTAAAGTTGCTCAATTAAGGTACTCCCTTCCCCATGGGGAGTTATACTTTATTTTTTTAAAAAAAAAAAAAAGCACAAGTGAAAAATAATATTCCTCAGCAGTCCATATTTCATCAGTAAAATAAGCCCTAACATAAGACTTCAGGAAAAGGGGAAAGACTCCCATCATCCTGAAGCTCAGTTTTCATCCACACATACGGATTTCAACTGCCATACAGACTGCAGAAGTACTCCTTCCCCACTGAACACTATCACACAATGACAGTGGTTTATTAAACTATTTCTTGTAGTCCTGCCCTCTACCATGGTATCTCAGGTTAGAGATGGCCTTGCCCCTTTTCCAGTTAAAATCAGCCCAAATGCATCGCTGAAATCAGCCTCTGGCCCCTCCTGTGATGTCCCACATGGCAGTGGAGGGATGGAGCCTGCTGAAGAAGCATTTCCCTCTCACGGGGTAAAATGTGGTTATGAACCACATGAAAATGGGCTCTTTTAGGGTTTCTGCTAGTATCAGTGCCTGAAATCTCGCAAGACTTCTGCCTCACCTGTAATTTTTTTTTTTTTTTAAAGCCTTTTTTGAATATACATACTGTGAGGGAGATGAGCAAATCTTGATTTAAATCTGTGATCATAAAGATCACTCTTTATGCTAATTCAGGCAATCCCTGACAAATAAAAGCTTTCCTATTAGCATACAGGAAGAGTCCTGTTCAGGAAACATCACTTAAATACAGCTATGTAGAAAAGAAAATTTGTTTTAATGGTGATCCACCAGTATCGATCTGTTGTATAACACACAGTGTAAGTTGCTTTGTATGAGGACAATTATTTGCAATTACAAATAAAATTAAAAAAAAAAAAAAGCTACCAAGACCCATCCTGTATTGTGCTTGCCTCTCTCATTTAACTTGTAATTGCTTTTATTGACAATTTCTTCTTACTTCCCTGGAGTAGTGAGGTTATTAAGCAAATCTGTCTTTTTTGTACAAAATGATAATTTAACTGATTAAAACAGTTTCATTGTCAATACACTTTCATATGAGATATTAATCCCGCGCACCACACTGGGATTTTTTTTCATGTGAAGACATTTTAGACTGCGTCATGACAAATAGAGCACTATTGGCTTTTTTCCTTTCTCAGAGTTTGCAGTCATCTCTTTAGAAAATTACAGCTGTTGTCATTAAAAATGCAATACGTCTCCCTACAATAACTGCTGTCATAATATTAATTTTTCTAAGTAGGTATTATCAGTTTTACAGTATCGCTTGCAGATTATACAAACACTTAGTGGCATATACAGATGGTTTAAGCTCTCTCTACCTCAAGCACGGTATTTAGGGTTTTCCACCAACTGCCTGGAAGCCCTCAGAGGCACCTCTCCAACAAGGTACCACTCCATGCAGGGTTTTGGGCCTTCTGATTTTGACTTACCCAACAGTCTTAGACCAAAAGGGTTATAACAGAGGGAGAAAGGAGGGGAAACAAAGACATACAGAAGCACAAGGATATGTTTAAGGCCATGCAACAGCAGAGGACACAGCAGTCCCAGCAAGCTCCACACTGCACAACTGCCCTGATGATGGGCAGCATGGAAGAAAACATGGTTTATGGAACTCCCTCCACCTTCCTTCTTCATTTTAGCATCCTGCAACTGCCAACAACAACTTCTCACTCCACCAAATGAGGTGGTTCCCTAAGACCTAGTGTGTCAATCAAGGTTTACAACGTTAATTAGCAGCAAGATTAAATAGGGCAACATTATTTCTGAAAGCCCTGATCAGTCCCTAGCAGTAGGGTTCCTGCCTGCTTGGGTTTTGGTCACAGCGAGATAAGTACTCGTATCACCATGGTTGCATCACTGCTGAAGTTTCAACCTGATGTTCCCAGCAAGCAACCAAGCCTGGCCAACCCAGGGCTGCCTGGTCTTCAATGAGCCATAGCACTTAGAAGCAGTACCAGGAGAGCTTTACAAATCCCCTCACAACAAACATAAACAACCACCTTAAGGTTTTCTCCTGTGTACCACAGGTTGCTATACTGTTCCCCAAATGGAGGCTGAGCTGTATCCACCAGTCCTATTTGGAAGTTTCAGTAGTTTGATAACATCTTTTCAAATGCTGGAAAGTCTTTCAGGAGTTTACATTTCATTATCTTAGAAATGGTTTCTCCCCTGAAGCTGCAGGGGACACAGCTGGATGCTAGTTATGGCAGGTACAAAACTCAGTTTCCTTCACATTTTCTGATTTACACAAGACAACAAGAGAGCATCAAGTCTCTGCTGGTCTTTTTAACACAGTCTGAAAAAAGATAGAGTTTTCAAGCAATCCTGTTGTCACCTTGCAATAGCAAGTCCAACATATTCTGAAGGTACCTAAAGAGAAGCTACTTCGCACACAATTTTAACCAGCCATTGCCTTTTCTCATTTTGTGCTGTATTCACAACTGGTATTTAAGCTACGATTGAAAGAGTTTGGGGTACGTTAGAGAAAAACCCTACCTGTACCATAATGACATCAGGTTCCCAGAGCAGCAACCACCACAGAACCATCCTTCACACTGCCTGTGCCAGCAGCACCCTGTTTCCCAGAACACCCTTTGCTTCTCATGTTCCTTTACATTTGACCATCGGCACCTGGGGCCCTGTACAGACATTTTGTAAACATCTGCTCAGAAACCTCTTTTTTTCCCACAGCTGTGAAATGCTCCTCAGCTCTGCTACCTTTTTTTTTTCTGAAATTTTTCCCCGAAAATTTTTATTTCTGTATTTCTTTAAGAATAGCATGTTATTACTCAGTTTTCCTTTTTTTCTCCTCTATTTATAGTCTAGTAAAAAAAAAAAAAATTACTCTCTTGTTTTTTTCGCAAAGTATTTAATGAAGGGAGGGGTTGAGCTCCTACTCAGTTACTTCAGGAGTTCTAGCAAACTTCAGAGAAGAGGAAGGCTTATTAGGTATGCTAAATGAGTTTCATTTCAAATTGAAAACATTTTATGTCTTGTTGTTTTAATTCAAGTCATTAGCTTACTATGAAGTACCTGAATCTAATTTAGCTCCATTTTCCTGAACTTCTGAAATATTTTTCAATAGTCTTTCAAACTCCTTTTTCTTTATCTAAGTGTATCTCATGTCCCATTTGTAATGGTCTGCTGTATTCATTAGATACTGGGAACCATCTGTTAAAAATTTGCCCAGAACAAATCCAGTTTGAGAGAGATAAGAAGGCATAACTGTGAGTTTCTCTGAGCTAACAGCTAAAATTTTTGTGAAAGGGTTTGAATCAGATGCACTTGAGATTTTCTTCATATTTTGAGAAGACAGAAATGGTGGTTAATTAAAATAAGAAGATATTTCTTTAGTCTCCAAAGAATATTTATAAATCACATATGAAATTGGAAGTAATTTATCACTGATACTCTATGAAATTCAGCTGTATATCCATCTGGCCATGGTGCTTTAGTAGGTAATATTGCTTGCAGGGCACTTTTTATTGCTTATCTCTCACGGGGGTTATCTAAGTATTGCCTCGATAATGCTGGCAGCTCTGTTTCATCTACAAAATAATAAATGGATCACTTCTGTTTCTGCTGGATGTAATTCAGAATGAGGAAAAAAAACCCCTTTGTTCATTTGTTTCCTTTAACTTTTTGCATATAACCTCTTACAAGCTGAAATCCACTGCTTTTGTTATCCTTTATAGGAGCGCATGGCTGTGGAGGGCTGCCGGTGGGATGTGGGCTCTGGGACATTCATCTGCCTTTTGAGCAGAGCCAAAATAAAGTAACAGTAGAGTGGAGCTAACTTTGAAAAGGTGCCGGACAAATTTTTTGGTCTAATACAACCTTGAGCTGCATTTCTTAAGCTCAGATTTGAATGAAAATATTGATTTTAGATATATTGATTTTAGCACATTCAAGTGCATTCAAGAAGAGAGGTCATATTTAGTGCTGTCGATGAACACAAGCATATGACCCAGAAATATTTAGGTCTGTATTTAAAAAAAAAAAAAGACATCTAATCAGATAAGTTTGAAGTCCAATTAGGGGTTGTACAGAGGTGATAGTTTAGATAAATAGCAGTTTTCAAATTAAGCATTGCTTTGACGTTAAACAAGTCTGAAACCAATTAAGCATCAAGCAGAAGGGTACTGGCAGTACTGCGGTGGGCATACAGCTCTGCTACAAGTAGCACGATTTAATCCAATATTCTCTCTCTGCCTTTTCCTCCCATTCTACCCAGGATACATATTGTGGAAAATGCAATAAAGGGAGAATTGCATAGTAATAGAGTGTCTTGATAAGAGATATCAATAGAAGAACACTGTTGAGGTATGTGCTCAGATTTATGGAAGTGTATATCACATCCATAGTGACAGACTTTTTCGGTTCTGTCCCTAAGATACTACCCAGCTCCAGGCACCATATGGATCTGGGCTCAGGGATTCAGAGAGATGCGGTCATGGTATTCGCCTGTACCTATCAGTTTCCATAGAAAACTTGCTTTGAAAAGTAGCTCGGGTAAAGATTTTTCCCCTGTCTGCTGTTCATGGGAAAGAATTGTTCCCAGAGGTCCTGAATGCTGTTTACTGTTTTTCCTGCTTTTCGATTAGATATATCTGACAACTTCAGTTGCTAGGGTTTTATCCCAGTATGAGCCAGATACCACAGTTATTCATTGGGGGTACAAAACACATTTTCCGGGACCAGCCTCTGACCCACTGTTGTCAATGAGAACTCCCAGTAAACCTCAGAAAAATTCAAACCCTGAATTTCAAGGGAAGTTATTTGATTTTTAATTTCTAGCCACTTTCAAAGATTGCTATCACTTGCTTCCCTACCACTCCCCGAAAGAGGATAACAAATCCCAGCCAAATCTTTTTTTTTAAGTATTAATGCAGTGTAACTGTATTGAAGTCCCAGAACAATCACAGGAGAAAATACCAGCAGAACTGAGGTCAGATTTGTTCCTTTCCAGGCTATTCACTTCCAGCTCAGTGCTGTAGTATCAGATAGAAATAGATGTGTAATTTCTGTGTTCAACTTAAAATAAATATAGGGATATGATGGTATCTTAAAATCTAGAGGCCAGATGCCATGTCACATAGCAGTGACACTGATTTACACCAGCTTAGCAGATGAGTGAAGAAGATATCAGGAATGAGCTTGCTGGCGAGTGGGGAAGCTGTGGGACTGCTGGTGGGAGTTGCTCTGTTCATACTGGTATGTTGCTCGCTGATAAAGTGACATTACTTTAGCAGAAGTCACGGAACTGTAAATCAGAGAATAAGAGGTATCCACTTAGGACTCAGTCTTTCCTTTGGATGCACATGAGCACACATATGAAGTAACTAATTTTACAAGGGATGTTACACACTGAAGGAGCCTCAAATAGTTTCTTAATGTAGCTCTTAGATTGCTGCAAATAAATTCTGAATACGTTCCTTTGAATTCCAGAGACCAATTTGGTTTTGACTATATTCACATCCTTTAATCATTCAATATTCATAAACATTTCTGTGAATAATGTTTTGTACATCTTTGAGGTGTGGGTGTTCTTCCCTCGTATACCTCTATTTCTATGTAAAGAGGTGTATTTCCTACTTTTTAGTTATTTTTCTATAGTGTCTGTCATTGGACAACAAGAGCAGCCCATATAACTCAGGTGACTTGTTCCACACTGTAAATAGTGAATATTCAATAATTAATGTGAATGGGCTGCAAACAGCCATGTGCAGAGAGAGGTCTAGCCCCAACTCTACATTGAACAGCTGTTAATAATAAATACACCTGCAGCAATCCTGATCAGATCACAGCAGTTCCTGAGCAGAAAAAGAGCTCAGTTACCTGAATAACTTATTTCCAAAGATTAAATCCATGAGTTTTAATCACAAGTGTTTATGATTTAGATAAGGAAAAAAAAACTAGGCTTTGAATGGATCCAGCAAGTGGGTTCAAATACCATTTTATCAAAAGATTTCTGTGAATCTGAAAGCAGTATCTACTACTGTAATGTTACCATAGCTTTAATGATTTTCAGTGATTTTTTTCTTTAAAGATTGAACTGCTGATTTTTCATGTAAATCTCAGTTTTGGACTAAAAAATAAAAAAGCTATTTTCCTGTCCCCCATATATAGAAAAGAAAAATTGCGATATAAAGCAGGAGAAATCTAATCTAGAAAACCAGAAAGCAAATCAAAAGAATCAAGAATGTATTATTTTTTTTAAATGAGATTTATTAGCCAATCTCAAGATGTTATTACACTGGATGGAGAGAAGTAGGATTATTATGTTTTGCGGTACTGTACAGGAAAGCTTGAAATCTACAGCTATGCAGAAATGGAAAAGCACACAGAGGAATAGCCACTTGAAATAATTCAGTGAAACGGGAAAGAACTTGATCACACAGGAGTTTTATGTTATCAGCAGTTCTAGCAATTGATTGGCTTTCCTGCAGAATACGAAAAAGACCGAGGAAAGGCTTGAATTGTATGTTCACTTTCTGTTTATTACAATTTACAGATGTCCCTCCACATCTCATGTACTGTGTGGTTTGCTGGGTCAGGGTGAAAGCAGACACCAAAGTGTCCATTGATTCCTGGGTCAGACGGCGGATACGGACTGCGCTCCTCAGATGGCACATGGCACTTGTTGAAGTAAATCTGCTGCAACAGATCATGCAACAGGAGTGTCAGCTAACAAGGTTGCAAAGAAATTCTGCAATGAAAATATTTGGGGGGATAGGCTCTCCTACAAACAGTAGGCACAAAGATGCACCGGCAGATGTTATTTGGGCTGCTGGCAATCCCATTAAATTTAGTAATGCAGTCTTGGTATGATGTGAGCATCAAAACACACACGTTGCTGTAAATGCAAGTTTCTATCCAATTCTGCTCTAGCTGTATGTTCTAAAAAGAAAATGAAAAATGCAGCTGGGTAGAAGCTGGTGTAGTTTGTCCGAGGTTTAAGAAATCTGAAACAGTATCTCCTGAGCACTGCCTTTTCAGACAGCACTGGGTTAACTTAGAAGTATGACTAATGTCAGTTCAGTGTTGATCACTTAACATGCTCCTTGGGCTATTGTACTTCTTCCCATTACAATTTCAGTGTCCTAAAGGATTGTTTTTCATGTTTTAGGGACAGATTCACCTACTGTATGCAGATTTACCTGCCTACAAAGTTGATGAAGATCAAATTGTCTACCTCAGATAGAGATGTCACAGCCCAGTTCTCCAAGCAATAGATCAAATCAACACTATATAAATGTGTTTAGTTTCCTAGAGGCAAGAGTTTGGGCGATTAGAAAGAGTGGTCCATCAAATCAAACTGCACCGCGAAGGACCCTCAGGTCAAGGAGCAGCCAAAAAGTCACTGAACTGATTTGTAGAAGCACACAATGTTTATGTATGACTCAAAGTCATCAGAGCAGATTTCTGCCTGAACTGAACATGGAAACGTGGGATTACTACAACACAGCCTCCACAGAGATCAGAGGTATCAGCAAGGCTTGGGCAGAGTTACGGGTGGATTAAAACTGGAATACTCCTCTTGATAAAAAATTTTAAAAGGCATCCAGGAGAGAAAGGCTGTCTAGCCAAGCAAGCCATCAGCAGGCCCCAAGGTGATGTGAAAGCTGCCAGTACGACTGTTGGAGATGTTTGCCACAGAAGCTGAGCTGCTGGAGAGGGAACTCATACCAAAGCTGAAGCCAAAACCAAAGATGGCTGAAAGGGGTGAATGGTGTTGGATGAGTCAAATCGCATCGTGGCAAGGGAATGCACAAAGGCTCTTTAATCTCCAGTGGCTACTTTAGTGATGAGTAAGGGAATTATTTTTTTTTTTTTCCCTAAAGTTATTAATACCAATAACAAAAACAGCTCTCCAGTTTTCTTTCGACTGTATTACGGTTTTGGCAGCAAGTCTTCACTTTAGACACAAGAAACACTGAACATCACAGCTTGATTTCCTTCCCATTGCTCAGTTCAGTAGACCTGTTTTCCTCAGGGTAGATCACAAGACATATGTCCTGCGGCTGTCAAGAAACCCATTCAGAAATACCAGCTACTGCAACCTGGAGTAAGAGAAGAAAGAAAATAATTGTGCTTTGGGCTCCTTGCCAGGGCAGAGGTACTGGTAGAGGATGTCCTCGCTGTCTTGCAAGAAGATGATAATGCCTATAAAGGGTCTAACTCTGATTCCAGTTTTCCCAGTGGACCAAATCATTCAGCCCTTGAAGCAAGGTAGAAAATCATGATGAAACTCCAAGCAGGCATTAGGGAACCAGTTTCTTCCACCCCTTGCCACACGTGGCCCTTTCCTTCATTAACAGTGAACAAGGCAAATGTGTGCACCGCACTTGCAGGCAGTGTGATTTGCATGCCTCTTACGCACATGCTTCATTTCATACCAATGATTGTTCTTGCAAAACTGGAGTATTAAATTGCAAATGGAAGATTTAATTAAAATGTTCCTTTTTCTAAGATCAATAATCTAGGCAAAATAGTTTTACTTTCCATTGATATATCTGCTTTTTCCCTCATTTAAGGCAAACTGTGAATTACACTTTCTAACATATTGCTTCCAAAAATGCCCCAAAAGCAAATTGCACCTTCTGCAGCCTTTGATTCATTTTACGTTACATAGAATAACTTAACAAACGTATTAGAATACAGCACAAAATAGCATAATTAGGCACAGTTTCATGTCTGCAGTTTTGAAAGAGTGGGAGAAACTTTTTAACTCATTTAGTAAAACTCAGAACAAATTGTGAGTATTTTGATCTATATAGGGTTTGATTCCAAACTCTCAAATTCAGAACAGCTTACTTTATAAAGTAACTTCTAATTTATATTCTATGTTAATGTCAAGAAATTAAATCGTAAATCTGGAAGCAATTCTACATAATAAGGTGGAAACAATGGAACAAAGTCTGTCAAATAATTTTAATCAAAATCCATGAGCCTTGTGCTACCTGAGCACTATTCTCTCTGCACAGAAAACTTCTAGCAATCTAGCATTATTTAAATTTTAATAATATTATGTCACATGAGAGATTTTTTTTAAAAAAAAAAAAAAACAACTCAGAATTAGTACTAAATCTTCAAATTCATTCTGTACTGGTTATGAATCTTAATCAGGAATGTTTTAATTTCCGTGGGATTGTGCAAGTCCAGACTTGGACTACGACCACTCTGGCACTTAATTCCCATGAATAGGATCCTAGGTTTATGAAAGTTCACAGTGAAACTCTGTCAATTCATATATACAAAGATTCCATCTACAAATTCTGCCAAGACACTTACTACATTTTTCAATATTTGGGGTATTTCATTATGAAAAATAAGTGTTACTTGCTTAATGCATGATAGTATTTCTCATTCTGAGAGCAAATAAAAGAACTAGAAATAATGTTTATCATATATAACTGTTTCAGTCAGTATTCCTGCAGTGATTACTCTTTGTATTTGCCTTTGAGAAGTGTGGAGGTAGGGCTTGGGTATCTGCTTAAGATAGGAGAAAGTGTCGCTGTTCTCATCTGAATTGTGAATATAGCAAGCATGAGAAGTGTTTGGGCTTCACTGCATTTGAGTTGGGTTCCATTCATTTGAAACTTGCAACTCAGTTTTACACCGTGCCACATTATGTGAGTTTACACTTCAGGTTACAAATTGGGGCCCATCGTTCTTCATGTAGGTTGCAAAGTTGTGCTCTTTTTCCGATTTATGCACCTAAAAAATCATAATTTTCAAAAGCTAGGAGGCATTCTGAGATGCTGAGGTTATTCAAAAGGCATTGCAAAGATCCACAATCAAAATGTTTCTGTTAACTACAAAGCTGATGCAATTTGCTTTAATTCTCTTCTTTAAAACTCTGATGCATAAAAAAAGAAAATAAAGGTGAATAGCACAACAATCAACCATTGCAAACCTCCACATTGTTACTTCAACGATGCACAATCTGTTAGCTATCTGAAGACTGTAAACAGACTAATATTTCGAGAAGTATGGGATAAATCACCCATTTAGAAGCAGTGAAGAGAAAATGATGAAGCTCTGAGTCAGTTGTGAAGCAGTGAATAAGGATGTATGACACCACAGGAAACCATCAATATTTGTTTATTATGTCAGTGTGAGAAATAAATCTGTTAGCTAATTTGTATTCTCTTCAGTTAATTCCACTGTTTCAGCCTGAGTTTTTGTGTTTCGGTTTAAGTGCTACACAGCTGCTTGATGGTGTTATCAAGTATTCTGAAGTCATGGTCTCCTGGAGATAGGAAGACACTGCAATGCATCATATCAGTCCAGCGATTATGAAATAGCAGTTCCTTAGGCATCACTCCAACACTTTGTACCTCTTTGTCTTTCTATGGATGGTATTTACCTGATATACTCAAGATTCTGGACTCATTATGGGCCAATCTCTTTATGAACCAGTCTCAGAATTAGTTGACAAAATGGCTTAATACATGTCTAACCACCCTTGCTTGGACTGCCTCATCCTTTCATTGAGCTTTTGCTTTAACTCATGATGGCTAACATTTTCAGAAGTGGCCACTGATCATAGCTACATGAACTTGATCTACGGACATACCAAATTCCTACAAGTCATTTGTCTGATGGAGATGCAGTTACTCAGCACCAGTAAAACTGAACTTTGCAGTACGAGCACTCTGACACTGAAACAATGATTTGTTGTTTCTCTTTGGTATTTTTATTTTTTCTTCTGTATCCATTTTTTTTTCCTTGGTGAGATTTCCATTTCCATTTTTGAGCTACTAAGCTGATCTGCATAAAAGCTTTTGGCTCACATTCTGTCGGCTGCTAGAAGTCAAAATCTGGATGGCTGTGTGCTTGTAATAAAAGAAAAAAAAAAAGGTAGTATTTTGTTCTTTACAAGATGTACAGCTCTTACTGTTGAATGAGCTGAAAAGGAAAAGATGTTACAAGCTTTCATTCGCCCAACTTGAATTCAGTTTGGTTCGCTATCTGGAAACTGTCTTGGAGAAGAGAGTTAATTTTTCTGCTGGTTGTTTGGGCCCTTTTATGAAAACTGGATCAGGAATCAGATAGCTCATTTAGTTTTCTGCTTCTCTCAAATTCTTCTGCCAACAAATATTATCTGAATTGTTTGTTCATGAAAGATTTTATAAAGGTCTTTTTAAAAACCTCATTTCAAAATCCTGCTATAAAGGTCTGCAAAGGTTATGAGGGTTTGCTTTGAATCCCACTACCATTTCTTCATTGACCATCTAATTTTTGCCATTTAATAAGTGCCTGTATAACCGCAAGGCAAAAGTTGGATTGATTCTTATCAACTTGGACTGAAGGTATTTCAGCAAAGCAAAGAAAACAAGCATTGATGTGACACGAAATAAACATGGTAGGAATATTAATATACATAAAAATACATTCTAGGAGTCCATGGAATAAATGGGAAAAAAAGGAAAATATTTTCCTGGGAAAACAAAGTTTTCATTGTATGAGCCATTTATTAAACGGTAAGTTTCTTGGCTAATGACATTCAGCTGTGGCTAAAGTCTTCCAAATTCATATCCAAAATCCTTCCAGCTCCAAGCTGCAAAACATTTCTCTTTGGCTCTGCATGCAGATAATTAAGTGGGGTGAAGAATTATGAGTAAATTTAATTGAATAATGGATAGATATTTTTACACTTCAGTCAAAAATACGATACAGCATGAAGCTACTCCCTTCAAATGGAGTGTTGATGGACATTGAGCTTTGGTTTAAACTATAAATGATGCCTGTTTCAGAGAAGGCAACAAACAAGAAATGTTTAAAGATGGAGCCGGTTCCAAGGAAGCCTTGAAGTATAAAAAGCTAACCCAAATGAACAATTTGCAATGAATAATGTATTTCTTTGCCACCTGTACGTCAAAGCAGTGGGATTTTTAAATTTTTTCATTAATTGTAACTGTTTAATGAACATGTCTTACAAAAACCAACACTCACATAGCCTGTGCATTGTAGACTATTCACTGCAAATATTCCTTTGCCTAATATTCATTCTTCACCATTTGAATTTACTGATTATAATTTCTTAATTTCATAAATTGTTCTGACTCCCTTGAAGAAGAATATTTTAACTTTATGAAATTTTGTTCCCTGATTAAAAGGACTGTGGCATTTGTTTTTCATTGATATTTGTACAATTATGAAATCAAACCTGTTAGAAGCCCAATATTTCAAATCTAAGTTCACCTCTTAAAGAACTGTAAGTCTTCTTGAGAACATCTCCCCACAAGGTCTGCATTGTAGTTTAATTTTGTTTTGGTGGAGAATACCCAACGTAGCTCTCCACACACAGCAAACCTCTCCTGTAGAGGACAGATCACTACATGCACAGGTCCAAAGCCTCTGTTTCGCAGTGACCTACAGAACTAACACAGTGGGTGGCTCCTGCAGTCCCATGTGGACCATCATCAGTAGCTCCCTCGAGCATCAAAACTGACCGTAGTTAAAAGGGGTTTCTCCCTACTCCCTAATTACCACAAAGACCCAAACTGTGGGATCTAAAGTCATGTTTCAGACTATGGTTTGTTAAGCGCTTCCCAAAACCACAAGCATTGCTACCAGCTTCTGTTTCACTTGATGCTCTTGCACCAAGTATCTCAGAATTAAAACAACTCACAAACTGTTTTCAAAATTGTTTGGTAATCTTTCATTTTAGAGAAGTCAAGTAAAGTGCTGAGTAAAACGAAGTGCCTAAAGATGTCCGTCTTTTCCACGGCATTCAGTAGAGCTGAAGAGAGGGCACTGGTGACCTCCTTACCAGGCAGCGCAGCCCACACAGCATGGCATGGTCTGAAGCACACACACTCGGCACGGAAAACTGACAACAGCTCCTCTCATCCTTTGGCCTTCTGCACTCCAAACAAAGACGTGCCAAGGATGCTTCCTTCACAATATTGCCCTGAGACCCTAAGGAACAGCGTAAGAACCACTCCCCAGGTTTCTTGGCTATCAGCTTTTTATTTCCATCTCAGCAGGGAAGGGCAGTGCTGTCACAAGGACTGCACACTCTTCAAAGAGATTTGTGTTGTCCTGAACTGAGCTTGCTCGTATCACTGGGGCTGTACAATGTAACATGAACAGACATCACTGCTCCTCTCATTTCCGTATTGCACTAAGAATCAATGTATTGAATCATAACTGTTAAAATGACAACGACCTCTTTATTTTAATTGCATTTCACCATGGGGAAAAAAAAAACCAACCCTAAACTTACACTCAGCCCTTCAGAACCCAGAATACCCTTGACCTCTATATGTCTTTCCAAATAAAATCATTTCAAATTTCATTACTTGTTTTCAGATTATCAGGTGCATTATGCCTTCATTGGTTCGTTTAAACCTCTGCACATTCCACAGAGTCATTTTAATGTCAGTTGATTTACTAGCCGTTAAATCTCAAATAAAGAGAGGAAGGCAAGGACAGCTATGTTTGCTATACCTGCAATATAAAAGTATAGAAGCTATAGAGAAGTTAAATAATAACTCAAAATTATGTCTAAACAGATAAAAGCAAAATCTCAGGGTCTTATCCTCAACTCATGAAAATCTCTAAAGTGCTTAGTAAGAAATATGAAGCAGAAGTAAATAAGAAGTAAACAATGAAACACAAGGCAAATAACAATGGGGTAAGGAGGAAACTGCCATCATAGGGTAGCCTGCAAACAAAGGGATTAGAACACTGACAAGACAATATGCGATTTTTATCAAATATCCTTCAGTGACATGTCTGTTGGGAAGAAAACCTTGTATACAGTAAAAGCAAATAAATCAATTCCAAATTCAACTAGCTTGAATGAAAATACTCAAATGACTTTGTCTCATAATCTATTAATCAGGTTCCACAGTTAACAAATGGTGAGTAAGAATGGCTACAAATACTCTTTATCCTCTATTTCCCTTGGGTCATATTAAAGTAATCCTTTTAGGATGGATAGAATACAAAGAAATAAATCCTGCTCCCTCTTCCACAAGTGCAGGAAAGGCCATGGTAACAGAGCAGGCAGTTCTTCACAATTGCTAATACATGGACCGGGATATTCCCAACTGAAAATGAAATGAATGTCAATAGATAACTGTAGACCCAGCATACCCTTGAGGGAAGCATTTGGTACCAGAGGCATTGATTGGAAGCCTGTCTGTAAACTTATACTTAAGAAAATAAAAACTCAGTTAGGAATGACCGGTTATCTTGATTCTTTCTCAATACACATCATCAAGAAAACTTCACCAGCAGAGCCTTGAAGGAATATTAACATTATTTGGAAAAGAAACTTGTATGAAATTCTATAGCTGCATTCTGTAATATAGCACTTCCTTTTTATGTGATTTAATTGATGTAGTCAATACATTAACTCCATATTTTGATACTTTTTGGGAAGTATCAATTTGATTTGGCACCCACTGAAGTTGTATGTGGATGTCTTTTGTATTTGTGAGGCAGAAAGAGTCCCGATAAGTCTAATCCAGGCATTTATTCGTGGAAGTAGAGGTCCAGGTTCATAGCTATAGACACCCAAGCTAGAAAACAAGGTCGTTGTTAGGTTTTTAGCCTCTGCAGCAGAGAACCAATATAGAATCCTGCTGAGACAAATATATTATGGATCTGAGTAGCTGCTCTGTGGGTTCACTCACTGAGACTAATCTGACTCTTGGCTGAAGGTAAACCTCGAGTAAAGAAAGATTTGAAAGGAAGGTGAGCAAATATCAAAGAACTATGTGCAGCAGTTCCATAATCTTTTAACATTGATCTTTGAGGTATATGTGATACAAAGAAGAAGGCTTCTAGCTAAAATTCAGTCTTAAAAGGTCATTTTAAAAGGATCTATTGACAAGTTACTTAGGCCATTCTCTTCAAACTGGTAGAAAAATTGTACCTCACCGGGCAGATACTTTTTCTACCCTCAGCCATCTTAAATTAATATCAGCAAATCATTAATTCCTTTGCTGAGTGTGCATTGAAACTCATCCTGAGTGTGATAATCATGACATGCACAATATTGTGAACAAAGGACTGCACTGGAATTTGATGGGCAGTTAGGGGAGAGTTTAGAAAATTAAAAGTAGTATACCGCTAAGGGAATTATCACATAGATAAGTGGTTTTGCAATTTCTGTTTATGCAGGGACAATCTCTTTCTAAAGTTTAGAAATGCAAACATTATTTCCACATGCTTCAATACTGTGCCTATCAAAAGCTTTATTTGTAGAGAAGAGTTTTTATCTGATCTCACATAAAAATCACCCTTGAAGAGTATTCAGCCACAGTATTTCAACAAGAATCTTTGGACCTAAAATCTGCAAAGTGTTGTGTTCTCCCATGTATTTTTATGTATTGCATTAAATATGTCTTTAAGTGCTGTTCAGTAACCATTGGGTCCTCACACCACCTCATTGAGATGCCTTTTCAGAATCAACAGTACAGAAAAAGGAATGTGAGCACAATATATTAGCCTGAGTATATATAATTATGGTTCCTTGCAGTTGCTTGATGGGGTGATTATTACAATTTACCACTTAGCTAGAGAGTTTTAAGACCAAAAAAGAAAGGCTTGTCTGCTTGTAAGTGATGTTCAGTCCTGTTGGAATGCATCTAGTCTCTTCCCATCTTTGTGTAACAAACTCCTTTCTCCTTTCCATAATAACAACTACAACTATGTGCATTTTAGTTTCATGCTAAACTTGCACATAGGTGATAACAGCTGGACTGAGTGTAACAGCTTCCTTCTTGCAGCTGTAAGCATTTTCTAACAGCATTGGTTTCTCTCTTGATGCTGATGACTGCAGGCTTGGTTGCAGTAGATACCTCTGGTGTTCACATACATACAGTGAAACATTTTTTACATGTGCGCAGTGAATCATTTTTCCAAAAACACTAACCATATCTCCAAGCTCACTGGAGGCCAATTTCTGCTGCCATTGGGTTTGGTGGAGTTGAGTTTCGTTTTGTCGTGTTTTTTATGAGTCTGCAGAACAGGAAGATAAGAAAGTGGACAGAATAATCTTTGTGGGCTCAAATGCAAACTCTTTTTCATGGGTATGAATTAAGAGCAAGTCCAAAAGACATTTCATTTTAATGGGTTTTCATCCATCTTATTTCAACCACACTGAGTCCTGAACCTGTCTTGCTTTCTTTTACTTTCTCTGTTTCGTTCAGGGCAGAAACATTGCTAAGGCTTACTCTGGGTAGGTCATGTTGCACTGAGAAAAATATCTTGTCTTCCCTGTAGTGAAGCTGAGAATATCTTAAGCTTCTTTATTTTTTATGAAACAGGAGTTCAAAAGTTCGTCTTACATAGACTACAGCTGTGGTGAGGAAGAAAGGGGAAAGTCCTCAAGAGATAAATGGTATAACAATGAGAAACTCAAATACAGCCTTGTCTAAAGGATGACTCCTTTTAATCAGGCCAATATTAAATTTTTTCTTCTATCTGCCTTTGGAGGTGTGGATACGCAAACCTTTTGAGTATTCTTAAAAAACTGATAATGGAGGAGATGGGTCTGAAGTTTGTACATTTTGTTGGGAAGAGAATTTGGGAAGTTTATCTCAGCCCACATAGTCACAGAATTTGTGGTGTAAAATTGCATTCTGCATTGCTGATAGAGACGTAAAATAATTTCTAAGAAAATATTATTTGGAATGGATATAGAAGAAAACCTTCACATTCAGCTAATCTACACTCCAGAGTCTTTATTCTTTCATACTAATTGGCTTTCTCTTTGGAGTCATCTTTGAATCTGGGCATCTGTTATGAGGGGCAGCACTTGATTTTTTCCAAATAATTTAGAGATCTAATTGCAAGAAAAGCTCTGGGGCTCCTATTGATTATCTCAAAAAGTTTGTATTGTTAAGGTAAAAGTAAGCTCCATCTAGTTTTGACCTCACCTGGATCACATATTCAATTATCCTTCATTCACAGTGTTCCTCCCACGATACAAGCTCTATGATCCTTCTTCATTACTTTCCAACTTCTATTCCTTGAACTCTTTTCCTACCGCAAACACTGATTGCTTAAAACTGGAATTAAACACAATGATGATGGTCTAAAACAGAAAAGCTGTGTTCTGTTTTCAGGAGGAAGTGTTTGCCCTTGTTCAATGAAAGGTCAGATTAGATTATGATAATAAGCTCTTCTGTCCCAAAAAACTCTAAATTAAGCCATGTACTTACCATTGGAACAGCATGCTGTGCTGCGAGACCTTGTAATTGAGAGCTCTTCCTTAAATAACAGATGAAACAAATTACCGTGGAGAACCAGAAGTCACTCATTTAGGCAGCCAACGAGAACCCTCACTTACCTCATATGTCACTTACAGTCCTCTTTTTGGTTGTTGCACTTAAGAAAAGTGCAATATATGGCAGATCATTATGCATAATTGAACCATTTCCTGTGCTGACCTTGTATTGTTGACAAATTCTGACAACGGCACAGCAGATATTTCTGCTTACCCATACATGATTAATACAGCTATTTCTGGTTTCAGTTTAACCACATCTGCACGGTAGAACTGTGTGTTCTGTCTCATTTACCTGGGCTGTTTACCCTAGACTCATTCAAAGTTCTAAAGCCTAAAATTTGGGACCTAGTATTTCTTATTGACTGTAAACTCAATAGACAATGTTATATGTTTGAGATAGATGAATCTTTATGTGTCACATCTTCAGTGTTGGTAGAATATAGTGAACACATACACATCATTAAATTGCAAAGAAAGTAATATTTTTGACATACTGTTAACTACAGAAGGTTGGTCAGCAACTATCCTGCCCCATAATCTTGTGCCCACAGCTAACAACTCCATGCTTGAAGTAACAGGCGTTTCACACATACCAAAAGTGAACATTTTACCTTGGTTATGTTAACAAGTACACAGCACGAAAGATCGTATTTCTTCCATAAACGTCCCAGTAAGTTGCCCAACTTTAAAAGAGTAGTTCACAAAACAGTATAATTTTTTTTTTGCGTACAATGATTTTAATATCTCCATCATTTACATTCTGTAGCACATAAAGATCTAATGACAACACATTAATGTTCACTGGTTACAGTGCAGAAATATAGTCTGAACCACGTTCTTATCACACAGAGACAGAACACACAAATCCTCATGATAAGCAATGAACTAAGTTGTAAACAATCCCGAGTTTATCAATGAAACTACCCTCGCAATTGTATATTATGGAAAGAGGGACAGTGAAAATACAGTTCAGTAGAAAGGATGGTCCTGTATTAAGACAACAAGTGAGGTTTTTATTTACTGTTTACTTCACTTCAGAACAGAGGCATAATCTATTCATCATTACCCACTTGGCTATTTATTGCATAGTTCACATCGACTAATGTCTGATTCTCTTTTTTCTTGAGAATGTCAGATTTCCTTTTGCCCCTGAAACCCCACAGTTTTCACATAAGCAGACCAGTAATCAGAAGGGACTTGGGAATCCAGTTTCAGTGATGGGCCTCGTAATTCCAGTATATTGTTTTGGAGTCTTCTGTAATTATAGTAGTTAGCTTCTCTCTTTTTCCTCTCAGTAGGTATCGTTATTTGGCATTTCTTGTTCTTCGTGTATCTTCTGTTGTTTGTTATTTCTGTCCAAAGCAAACTGTGCCAAATTTCATCCTCGATCACATCAGAGTGGTTTTGTTCCATCATGATTTTAAGAGAGTGATGTCACTATAGAGAGAAAAGCACCCAGTCCCAAACCACGGGTGATTCCCTGGTCTAATATGACAATACGTAAATATCTGAGGGCAATGGAGCAAGTGAGAAAGAAAATTATAAAAACTAGCAGATTTAGGAGTGAAGTGGAAATCTGTGCAGAAACTAGGAGGGAAAGAAGAGAAAGATCTGTTTGTAGGGAGAGAAGACTAGTTGTTCTGTTCTTTACCCAATTTAAAGGAACCTTTTGTAGGCATCATTTGTGCTATGTATCTTTCTCATCTCACTATATTCAGCTTTGTTTGTCGAATATCTGCTCAGCAACTGACTGACTTTATTTATCTTCCTTCCTCTGTATAGTCTCTGTAATAATCCTTTGATAGTATTTATCTTTGTTTGACTTACATTTCCTTAGCAGTTTTCCTCTGACGTTGTTCATCTTCATTCCCCAAATACCCACTAAGCAGTAGTTGTCTGGCATTGCTCAGCCTGGCTCTCCTCACTCGCAGTCAGCAATAGCTACCTGAAGCCATCCTTCTTCATTTGCCTACCACCCAACCAGCCATCTCGTAGCATCGCTTATGTGCATTAGAAGCGATCATCTAACAGAGTTCAATTTCTTTTCACTTCCCAGTACATCTAGCAGTCATCATCTGGCACCATTTGCTTCAGTCTTCAGGAGCACTCCAGGGTTATTTGTCTTTACCCCAGATCATTCAGCAGGCAATCACGTACAGCCCTGCCGTGCCAGGGACATTCC
>NW_009622991.1:33783-64622 GCF_000690535.1 Cariama cristata
AGGATGTGCCACCTTGGGTTTCCACCTCTCCTGAATTTTCTGCTATGAAACCTGCAGACCTGAATCCGTTAGATGGGCTCTTTGAAATGTATAATATCCTTGAAAAAAAAAATAAATGTATAGAATAAGGAATCAGGCTCCTACAAAACAAAATTACTTCAAATGTTAGCCATCATTCGCAAAACTCTGTATGAAACAACTGAGGGATTTGTGATAAAAGTACAAGACGCATTGAGGAGACCTTGGGTCTTTATTAGGTTTCCCACATAGCCTGAACATAAGGAAAAGGAAAATGGGTGTAAATCTTCTCAACCTCAAAAGAGATCTGACCAAATTCCATCACCAATAGCTGTGAAGTGCTGTGTGACCTTCAGAGGGAAAGTTCTACCATGGAGCCGAGCAACAGACCTTGGCCAAAACCACAGAAATGTAAAAAAAAACTATTGATTTGACTTCACTGTGTTATGAGTCTTTCTCTGGCTGTTTCTTCCCAGAGCTGTTTCCACTCATGGAGTACTTGCAAATTCTTCTGAAATATTTCATGCTGAGTTTTTTATTAGGTCCAGGGTGTTATGGGTTTACAAAAGGAAAAAGGAAAAAGTGTGTTTAAACCAGATAGCTCACAATTATGAGCACAAAATTTTGACGTTTGTTCCCACATATCACAAGAAACCTGAAATGTTTAATCTGTGAAAAGGATTTTTAAGGATAAGACACACAATTTTAAGAAATTGTGAATTCTCAGATTTAAAACTCAAGATAAGGATGAAGAACTATTTTCAAATAGTTTTTTTTTTTATGGAAAACATTTTGGAGATGTGTCATAAACAGATAGTTGTTAATAAGAATCCACATAATCTGTTTTAGATATTCAGTTTGTTGTTTTTTCAAATTTTTATTGCTCTTTTTGAACTCAGACTGAGAATCAAACATCACTACATATGATTTTATAGATTAAAAACTTGAAATGTTCTTGAAGTTTAACTGAAATCTTCTGCAATTTTAGCAGTAGTATGTACATTAGGACAAAAACCCCATATTTTTGTAATTTGTGACATTAAAAGTAGATTAGTGTTTTTAACAGGAAAAAGAGCCCTTCTCAAAAAACAGGTGTTACCCTTTCTGCTTCACCCAGCAAACAGCAGTATTTTCTCTCTGAGTCTCTGGTGTCTCTGTTTGGACTAATATGACTAAAACACCATGCATCTTTTTAAGATTTTTAAATTTTATGTCCTATTTTAGCTGAGAGCACAATTTCACACATTGAAGTTCTCTAAGTCAGAACCTCTTTTCCCTTTTTTTTTTCTTTTTCTTCTTTTAGACAAGCTTAACACATTGTTTCTAAATTAAACACAAGCTTGGGAAAAGAGGTGGTTTATTGAATGGTAACAAAAGGTGACTGTGAGTTGGAGAATGTGTAGAGACATGCCAACGTTTTCTGCAAAACCACGCAGGACTTCTTTGAAACTTCTGATATTACGGAGGTGACAAACCGGGCAGGGGTCACCCTGGGCAAAGGAGGAGGAGGGCTCCCCCGGCCATAGTTTGTGCATACCCACACTGCATGTTGTGTTTGCTGCCTCTTCCAGCTCAAGGATGCATCTCCTCCCATCATAGTTTTGTAGCAGGAAAGACTGAGTGACAAATGTGTGTGTCAGGGACAGGAAAGAAATCCTGGTCTTTATTAAACGGTGGGAAATGTGCTCCAGTGAAAGCCTGCAAATGGGCACTTGAATCTGGGCACATAACACTATGGGCTTCCATGTTAAGGGAGATCAAGTTAAACTCGGGAGGGGGTGTTTAATGAAAATAATGATGTTTAAAAGGATCCAAGCTAAACTTAACCTTAAAGTCTATTAAATCAATGAAATGACACCAGGCTGAAATTATTTTGAGATTTAGAGATGGAAATGTCACAAATAAATTAATATAAAATAACAATTACTCCACCTGAAAACAGATCCTGAATCAAAATTTAATAAGGAAATTGGGCCTTGAGGAGGATGCTTAAATTCAAATCAAACATTGGATTCAGGCTTCATGAATGTTCTATTTTTTACATGGCACAAAATGTATTGTCTATTTTTGGAACAATTATTACAATGGGAAAAGACACAGAGTAGTATGCAATCTTCTTTACTCTCAGGCAAGCAGAATAAAGTTTCTGTCTTGTCCAAACATTTCTTTGAAGAATTGTGCTTGTTAATTAGTTGTATAGAAATACTATACAAGTGCCACATGTGTCAAACACCGTGTTAATCAAAATTTAAAAGATGGGATTTTAAACCTATTACTAGCCACGAATAATCAATGAAGACAGTAACCCAGGTCACAAAGCTGGGAAGCCCTTTGCAGGGCTGTGCCTGCTAGCACAGTCAATCCTATCACACAGTCCTGTTCATAAACATCTCAACAGTTACAACCACGGCTTTTTGTTGTTGCTGAGGTCGTTTCAAGAGGTCATTTCAAAAGGTCTTTACATATTTAATGGCTACCAGACTATTTTTTCCCCCACTTCTGAGGTCCTGAATTGTAAATGACTTTAGAATTAAGTATCACTGGGATTGGTCCTGAAGGAATGCCACTTCCATCGATGTGTTTCTGTTATGTTCTCTGTTATGTTCTCCATTCTCATTATTATGTCATTATTATGTTTTCTATTATGTTCTGTTATATTCTCTATTCTAGTGGTCTATGTTTCCATTAGACCATGAAAAAAATACATAAGCTTGTATGTATTTATCACTTTAAGGATGAGTCCTCAGCTAGCAGAAACCAGTAGAAATGTTTTAAAGTTTTTCCAAATAATTTTATAAATGGGTAAATAAGTTATAAAAGAGTAAATAAACAGTAAGTTTGCATGTGTACTCATTGAGAGTGCTCA
Organism: Cariama cristata; assembly: GCF_000690535.1. Taxonomy (NCBI): domain Eukaryota; kingdom Metazoa; phylum Chordata; class Aves; order Cariamiformes; family Cariamidae; genus Cariama; species Cariama cristata. Next base: position 36,668 of record NW_009622991.1, read on the forward strand.
AATGAAAGCGCTCCCACTGGCATAAATAAAGGTACACTGGGTTACCACAGTGAAATAAAACTAGGCATTTCAAGATCGCTATAGTTTAGTAAATGCAGGCTGTATATCCCACCATGTTATTATAAACTTTTTACTTGATGAGGATATTTGTAAATATTTAACCAGAAATCCATATGTCTATATTGGCTGAGCTCTTTGCTTATGGGGTGCTCTAACACAGTAGGTCTGCTTTTATGGCAGCCAAAAAAAGTGCTTTTCTGCAAGAATCTCCCTTTGAGAAGATTTTGCATTTTATTGTCTTGTATTGCACCACAATCACATGTATTCAAATATATATTATTAAAGCTAGCAAAATTTCCTATAACTTTTTATGCACTGCATAAATACAGTATGCGTGGCGGTCTTCAATACATCATCTGCTTTTATTTTAACATAAAAACATCCATAGAAGGTCTGGAAAGTTTCTGAGTTGTGCAGTTTGCAATACATGATGCACTGCGGCATCAGGGGGAGCATCTGGGGGTACGGAGCAGACAGTGCTAGCCAGGAGACTTAAAACCCTCCTAAGAAGTTATGGAGCTAAAAGTAGACAGTGCCAGATGGAAAATGAGGGCGACTTCATGCCCCCCTCCATCTGCTTCTAGTCATCTCTAGGACAATATGGCAAAACTGCTTGCTGCTGGCTGAATCTGAGAAGCAGATATTTGTAAAAAAAAGCCTGTGGGTCTTCTGTAGAGAACAAAACTGCATGCCTGCAGGAAGTTTTGAAGGTAGAAATGTGATATATGGGTGACAGCTGTGTCCGGCTCATGCCAGATATGGAGCACCGGGAAAGTGCAGCCCCAGGTGATGGTCCCATGAAGTCCGCGCAGGGCCAGAGCTGACAGCAGACCTTGGTAAGGGTGACTGTCCCGCTGCTAGCTCATCCTCTAGAAATGTGTGTGTCATCAAGAGAAAGTGAACAGCTGCCTGTCCATACAGGTGTGAAAATCCCTGAGGGATGAGCTGTGGGGAAGGAAAGATCCACAGGGGTTGCGGCTATGCTGTGCATTGAGCTCCCCTAGATTAACCAGAGGTGGGTGTTTGGCTTCACTTCTAGCAGCTTTTACAGAAAGGCAGCTTTTATACATAAATGAAAGAGCTCCAAGAACCAGGGCCAGAACTACAGAAAACCAAAAATGACCTTGATGTAGCCCTAAAGGCTTATATGTAAATAGCTGCTCTGTGGCCAATGTCACCATGAAATCCTGCCATGCCTGTGCCCTGATGTGAGCTTGACAGCCTGGGATAAATCTGCCACTGCTGCTTTTGCTATGTAGATTGTTTAGTACCTTATGGACCCTCATAAAACAAGGGCTGTGGGCGTCCACATTCTTCCCAGCTTCCCATTACTTAGATTTCCTCCTGTGTTAGCCATTAACATGTGCCATGGATGAAACAAAGAAGGAGCTCAGCATCCATCAGTACAAGCTGCCTCCTTTCCATCTGCACCGTCTGCCCAGCGATTTCCAGTTCTCCTTGAAGTAGGTGAGAAACAATATGCCCATTTACATACAAGGGCTTGGATTTGAGTTCCGAAAAGAGGTTCCTCTTCACTCGCTCATGCTTGTGTATCCATCAAAGAGGCAACGGCACAGAGCCCGCACTGGCCAGAGCAAGCCCAAAGGAGCTCAGGTCAATACGAGGCAGCAATGATCTTGGATTGCTCTGTTGCATTTATCTATGTGCGTTTCTTACCAGTTCCTGCTTCCCAGGGACTTTTCTGGCAAGTTTTATTTTGCAAGCTTTACTTTATTTTATTTCTCTTAAGAAAAAGACAGGGTAAGAGGTCACTCACTGAGATCTTTTGAATTGATGCTTCCCAAACTCTGAGCGCCTTGAAAATGATTCTCAAAATATTTTCTGCAGTTCTTTATTAAAAAAAGAAAAAAAAAGAAAAAAAATTAGTAGTGGAAATATTTGAAACATAAATAGAAGTCTCTTAGGTACAGGCAAGTTTTTGCTTTTTTCAATTGTTTGTTGTATTATGATGACTATTCTTTAGTCCTTATTTAAGGAGCACATCATTATCTGAGACTGTCTCTCTTAGTGTTCCCATCTGTGAACTTCACCATTTAAAAACACTATTTAGCACTCAGAAGGCATGTTTCTATTCCTTACATTCTGTTGACCTCCATTGGGTGGTGATTTAGTGGGTGGAAGACCATGTCCCCCCAGATCCCCCAACCTTTCCCACCTGCTTCCCACTGCGCTCATGGCTGATTTGTAGCTCCCTGTGGCATGAGAAATATGAGAAATAACAAATGCATAACAATCCTGCAAGTAAGAGCATGCAGCAACTAGAGGTTTAAGGACCAGCTGAGCCACCTCTGTGCAGGTTCATGGGCCCTTATCCCATGGGTCTCCATGGAGCGGGTAGTTAAACCCCTCAGCAGCTCACCCACATGCCCGGCAAAAAGATGGACCTCATCATTCCTTGAATTTCTGCATCTTGCTTGCTGAGAGACCTGTTTTCACTTTGGAGCCCATCATTCACTGTTCTGGCTTCTGTTGTGTTTATTCTTTCTGCAGCTGATCAAACGTTCTCTCAACTAAGTACTTTTATATATGTCTAGAAATCTCTGCCGAAGGCTGGGGTCTAATAACAGATGCCACAACTGCCAGCCACATCGTGATGATTTTGTGATTTTTTGTACAGAACAGATTGAGAATTCACCAACACTTTTTTTTTTTTTTTTTTTTTAAATAGAAGTGCCAATTCATCAAAAATCTCTACAGGGGACAAAAAGACATGGAAAAAGTTCCCTATTCTGGAAAAAACGGTTTTGAAGTTGTTGAAACATTTCATTCCACAGTCTGAGTAAAATGTTTCATTTTTTAATTTGAAATTGCCTTTCCTTTTGAAATTTGAAATGATCAGATGAGTAAAGAAAACTTAAAACTAAAGATGACCATGTGCTTGACATGATCCAATTTTGTTTCGAGCCATTATTTAATTACAATCTGGTTTTGCCACAATCCAGTCCAGAAAAAAAAAAAAAAACCAACCCATAATTAAATCACAGTTCTTTCCATCCAGCTCCGAGTTCATATACGATAAATATTGATCGCTGTGCTCACTTGATCTGGGCCCATAAGAGCCCATAGGTATTTGAAATTTATGCCAAATCCCATAGCCTGTCAAATGCAATTAAGAACAGAATTCACTGATTTTATACAGTCTAGAAGAACACACCATGTACGACTAAGATACTTGTTTGCTACTATATTTGTTTCAATTTTGGAGAGTTCAGCTTCCTACTTCCATGTCTCTTGCCGTTTGTCGCTCTGCTGAAGGCAGTAGCTGCTTCTTCCCCCAGTTTAGAGGAAAGCACTGTAAAACGGCATCTGCTTAAAATTTTTCTGACTCTATGGTTTCACACTTTAGACACATACTCCCAGGATAAGCCTTTGGTAATGTCTTTATGAAAACCTGAACATTTGGTCCTTGCAACCCCCAGGGCAATTCATGCTTTTGAAGAATTTGCAAAACTTACTGAAGCCTGACCTTTCTTTTCTGAAATCTTGTTGACTGCATTTAATTCTGTAGACTTTCCTCTGCTTTTTTTTTCTATTTGATCTTCAAAAGACTTTTGGTGACTTTTTCTACAAAACGATGCTAAGTTTTCTGATTATTTTTTTTTAGCATGCACCTAGAACTTTTCATAAATAAGGGGTCAGCTAGCTACTTTCCAGTCCTCGGGGTGCTATTTCTTTAGTGAATTTATGTATTTGACCCCCTACATTTTGTTCTTACTTAATGCTCGAGTCTTACCTTTTAGGTTATTCATTTTTCTGGAAGCTCCTAGCAGAACCTGGGCTTCAACAGCTTCACACACCCTTATGAGAAGTATTTTACTGCATTGGCTGTTCTCTGCTTTGCAGAGACATTAGTAAATGTGCATGTTCTTTGTTCAGGATAGAAGACTGAATACAGTGCTGCACTCTGCGTGTGGTTTTGCATCATTTCATTTTTAAAAACCCAAAGAGAAACTGTTTCTTTAGTTACATCTCTGGCAAATAAGTAGCAATAACGTGTATCTTCCAGAAGCAGGGAGAAAAGGTGCTTTAAGAGATACTCCATTTCGAATCATGGAAATTTCCCCATTCACCTGTTTTTTCGGTCCATCTCACCCCAAAATCTCATGGCTGATACAAGAAGTAACCCACCTCTTCATTCAGACAGTCTGGAAATTGAGCCTTGGTTCCTTTCAGCATTGAAAAAAGGTTTGTTTCTGGCATTTGTCTGACACTTTGAGTACTGAGAAAGCTCTTGACTTTTCCCAGGAACAAAAATCTTCTCTGAGATCATTCCATTTCATTTCAGAAGTGTCACAATAATTGAAATCCTCCCCAGTCAACATTTAAGATTTTTTTTCAATGCTGCATCTGCTTTCACAGCCTGTCCCAGAGGTCTTGTCAAAGTTCCCACTATAAAATCACTTATACGTGTGTGTCTACACGCACATGCGTTTGCCACCACTTCTTCTTTCTCCAAGCCACCCACATTATGGTAGCCTGCATATAAAATTGCTTTCCTTTCTTTTAACTCTGTCTAGGCTATTTTGCTAGATTTTGGGAAATAGACATGATGGTCTCTTCATTGCTTTTGAGAATATATTTTTATTAAATTCTCACCTGTTCTGCCTCTTGCACATCTTTCTAAATTTGCATTTTTTGATTGACAAGAGCAGGAATACATTATAAGTTATGCTGCTGGGCACAGTAATGCCAATATCATATATTTTACTTTTTATTATTTTTCTCCCTATATACTTCTACTTTTCCATAGAGTTTCTGGAATGGAGGAAATGAGTGCTCAAAGGTGCTGATTAACTGCTGCTCGGGGAGGAAAGAGAAAGGGGAAGGAAAGTGGAAAGAATAATTGAAAAATGAATTAAAAAACACAGTACCTTTCTTCAGCTCTCAATACCTTTGTTTTTCCTTTGTCCTTCCTTTCAACTTGTCCAGTTTACACTTGAACCTGCCAAAGCGAGATCTGCTGCTCATGTGTTGTGCAGGACTGAGAATTTTTAGGGTGGAGAAAACCTATTTAGACGAGGCTCAGCAGCACCTCTGAAATCCAGGTTAACACTAATAATGATGTATTTAATGTGATTAGGCAACTTCCTTGTGTTCAGTGACATTTGTTAGCCTCCCTGAAACATATTTACACTCACAAACCAGTCTCATCTGATATCGTCTGCAGCCTGAAACATGATAAGATAGGATGGGCTGTTGAGGTAGAAGGTGACCTTTTGCACATCCGTATTTTGTGGCTCCTTATTAGCTGAGCTACTCGCTGCGGCTTTCCCTGCCAGAGTGCTCAGCAAGTCGCAGGTGCCCCGTTCCCCTAGGCACAGACACAAAATAATAAAAGCATAAGTACAGGACAGACTTCTCTGAGGATGTTCACTGATGTGAGAGATGAAGTGAAATGTCTGCAGGAGACTGTATTTGTAGGGAGGCAGACACAGCAGCAGGAGCTGCAGATGGGGAGGAGATGAACAAGTGAGTCCTCTGCCGCAGTGGCCAGTACCTGGACTAAGTTAATGGAAGCAGATGCAGCAGTCCCAGCACCACCCAGCAGTGTGGGCGCACTGGGTGTTCAGGAATAAATTGGAATTGAACGAGCAGAGGATGCTATGATACAGCATCTCCCATGGCAAGATCAGTCCCATTTCACTTTCCAGTGCCTGTTCTGGTACTGGGCAACCCCTTCATTAAGCGAGTGTATGTGAGCTCTGGAAACACTCTGGATTTGTGTTTTTGGGTTTTTTTTTTCTTAATCAGGGTATTTTTAGTTCAGTCCCTGAACCACCCTGTATTCTCATGAACACATCCAGAGATTGTTTGGGGCCTCACTGGATGATATGGGAGCAGAAGAGATGTGTGTGATAGTGCCCTTGGACACTGCAATTCAACTGTCCCTGAAGTTTCAGCCACGTGACTTCCACAGGACTAGAATAATGCCACGAAACTGTGCTGTGGAGTGGGATATTTTCATTTTGCAGCAATTTATGTCCAGCTTTTCACAAGGAAAACGCAACCTTAAAGGGCCTCACTGGACGATATGGGAGCAGAAGAGATGTGTGTGATAGTGCCCTTGGACACTGCAATTCAACTGTCCCTGAAGTTTCAGCCACGTGACTTCCACAGGACTAGAATAATGCCACGAAACTGTGCTGTGGAGTGGGATATTTTCATTTTGCAGCAATTTATGTCCAGCTTTTCACAAGGAAAACGCAACCTTAAAACTCAGCACAAGGCATACACAGCCCCACACTTCTCTGACCACATCAGCCCTGGCACTGAGAGGTGTAAGCTGCACCATCCATTCCCATCCAGGCTTGGCAAACGCAATGATTTTGCAAAATTCTTGCAGCACAATTAATCATGTTGCTACAACACAGTGATGGACATTTTCTTTTTTCCTTTCTTCACCACTTGCTTGCTGTCAGGTGCTGCTGCTGCTGCAGCAATGGCTGTGATGGATGTAATCCATCTCCACCTGGACGTGATGGTCCTTTCCAGAACAGTGGCTGGAGCTTCGTACTCATCTATGGCGGTATGGACCCTTGGCCATCATGCAGAGATGATGACAAAAGCGGTCCTTGGTCCCTGGGTGGTGGCCGCAGCCATGGCTGTGATCCCAGACGATGGGCGAACTGCTTCTGCTCAGCAGCTGCTCCACAGGAGGGAGCAGTTCCCATGAATTTCTCAGCAATTTCCATGAATTTCAAAAGCGTTGAATCTTTTCAGCCGTCAGCCGCAGCTGTCTGTGTTTGTTTGAATGCAGGAAGAGGGAGTTCGGAATTAAAAAGCATTTCATGGAGACTGAATTTGCCACTGATTTTTTTGTGTGCTTTCACTAATGTATTTGGATAATTGAAGAGAAGCCTAAGTGGTTCATAAACAGAAAAGAGACAAACACTCCTTCTCCCAGTGTAGTGTTACATAAAATCTCTCTGTTTTGTCTGATCCCAATGTTAAAGAAGATGTCTTCTTTATAAAACCAGAACGCACTGTTTTTCTTTTCTGCTTAAGCTTCCCTTTCTTTCTGAGCATCTCTTCTGAATTTTGCAGGCTTCATGAATTTAAGGCATGACACTAATCCCTGATCTCTTTGCATGGATGTGGTGAAATTACGCTCTTTCAGCTCTCGGAACCCTGCAGAGAGCTTAGAGAAAGTGGCAATATCGACAATTCCACTATTCTTTTGTTCTCCCCAAATTAAGTCTATTCCACACAATGTCTTTAACAACTGACTTACTGACAGATAGGCATGCGTGTGCCGTTCCCCAGCTGGACTCCAACACGCAGCATGAGGTTGAACATGTAAAGATTCAGTTCATTGTAGCACAGATTTCAAAAATCAATCTGGAATTCTTAAGTGATGCATGGACTGATTTCCCAAATCGTCAGGCCATGCTGTAGCTCAAATAGAAGTTATTGGTTTGATGAAAGGATTACTGGGTGCAGCTCTGCAACTTGTACTTTTCGCAAAGCCAGACTAGGTTACCAAAATGGCCCCTTCAGACCTCAAAATCAATCAGAGGAGAATTCTGCAGAATTTCAGAAGCCTTGATCACAGACCTCACATGCTTCATTAGTATTCTACACCCTTCTTCTCTTTGCTGCAAGGATGAAATTGAAAATTTCAATGTCAGCAGAAAACCCAGAACATTTCCAGACTTTGCCGTGGATAGGACAGACATATGGAGAGCTGTGGTTTTATGTGGCACCTCAGCAGTTCTTGCAGTGTTATTTCCATTGTAAGGCTGTCACCCATACTACTAACATCCCTGTACCTGGCAGAAAGGGGGTTTCCGTGTCTAAATACTTGTTAACGCTGCATGTTGTTTTCTCATTAATCATCATCTCTTATATCATGTTTCATTTCCATCTGGTTGGGTGTCAGGTGTGGTACCGAATAGCTACAGTACATTAATTTCCAACTGGTGGCTACTAGTGGTTGGCAAATTAGGTTACTTTGTGACTATTTATTAGCTGTGTTAATTGTCTGACAGATCGTTATTGACTACCATCCCAGGGATGGCAGATGGCCAATAAAAGACAAAATGTAGCTTGCTGTCTTTTTGTGGCATCTTGATGGCTCTTAGATTTTTCAAAAAAACCTTTGCATTGTATAATAAGTTCTGTCATCAGTTACATAAAAATGGGATAAATTATTGAAATTATGCAGGAAGGCCTGAGCTATGGCTATAAGGTTTTATAAATGAAAATGTGAACAAATCTGCCTTGAATCTCCGTTGTAAGGTCTTTCTACAACCAATGACCACAAACATTGAGAAACTGGTAGATTTCTTTTCCAGTGAAAAAAATTATCAAGGGGTATAAAACAAGCAATGAAGACCAACCCATACGCTGAGAAATCTTTCACAAAAGTTTTCTTTTTTTGACTGAACAGAAATTGTCTTCAATGTGAAATGCAGGTTCTGTGAGCATTAGATTTTCCACTGAGATGTTTGTGGAAGCCAGCATTCATTAGTTCACCGCTGCTGAAAGCAAAATGAAACATTGCCTTGTGTCATACCAAGCCAAAACATCAGTTGCTCCCTGTCCTCAGGTAAAGTCTGAAGTGGGCGAAGCTTTCCTCCCTTCATTTAGCCCGGGGCAGATCCATGATGAGATTAAGCTTCTTAATCTAGCAGAGACATGGAGAAACCCCTATTCTGCTACTGTCTGCACCTGCACTTCAGAGGTGCCACCAAGTCTGATTTTTTTTCAGTTTGCTGAGGCTCCTGGAGTGACACCACATGCCTACATTTTTTTCCAGTTTCTGCCATGGCTTAGCTTCTCAGCAGCTAGATTATGACTAAGCCTGATAAATGTGTAGAAACTTGTTAATTCTGCACCCACTTCCTCCAACTTTCCTGCTCTGAGTCATTCTTTGCTGAGCTTTTGGCATTTATTTTGAGTTTCTTTGCTGTCACGTGGCTCCCATAATACCACACGCTGCTGAGGTACCAGAATCACCAAGGTACCACGGAAATGCACAAAGGGCATCCCTTTGGGGAAAAAGGGAAGGCTTAGATTTCAGTCTGAAAAACAACAGTTTCTGCACACTGATGTGCCTGTGCATTCGTATTTCAGATCACTCAAAGGGCCTGATAGCTGATTTTGGATGTCCCACATCAGGGAGGCGAGCCACGCTATGTGCCCTAAATATGGGTCCTTCTTCGCTACCCTCTTGCTGAGAGCTGTGCCAAAAGGCATGCTGGATTCCCAAAGGAATTGCATCTATGAGGATCCATCACCAGACGAGCAGTTCCTCAACAGTGGAAAATTAGGTATATTCCCGGTGGAGCTTGCCTCTAAGAGGCTGTGGCATATTCTTGGACGAGATCTGCATACATGAAAACCATGGACAGTGGCCACCTGATCGATGAAATGATTACCCCAGCCATTATCAAGCAGCCAAGATATATAGTGATGCAGCGATAATTGCTGCGCAGGACTATATCATTTGAAATGCATGAAGTGAGGTAAATGCTAAAGCGCTTCAAACGACGGCTCCTTGGCAGACTTATAAGTAATCTCTGAAAATGTAGATCTCGCTGCTGAATGGCAGTGGTTCATTGTCCAGCTGGTGAAATGTTTCCATCAAATTTAGCAAGAATACCACTGAGGTTGTATTTTCTTCTCTCAGGACACACTGACACTTGAAGGATGTGGTTCTTGTATGCTGTGTCAATGACACTTTTCTTTTACGGTTGTTTCTGTGGCTTTGACGCAATTGTGTTAGCTTTCGCCTGCGTTTTCCTTCATTCAGTGTATTTCCCATTATGTATCAAGTTATTTGGCAGGCGGTGTTTTTGCCATAGACCTGGTGCCCTGTATCACAGGCTTATATGCTCTTTACTCAGGTTTTTGCTATTGCTATTTTGTTTTCTTTGCACCTCTAAAAATACAAGTACTTAACTCTGTCAAGGCTGTATAAAGACCATTGAATAGTGAGGGCAATTGTTGAAAATGTGAATGAAGACAATTTAAAATAACAGCAGTACTGTGTGGAAATTACTTACCTTTTTTTTCTCGAGATTTAAAATTCAAGGAGAGATGATGGTATTCATATATACCGAACTGTTGAGGAGGGAGGCTGCATAAGAAAGCTTCTGTAGCATAAATGCATCACATAGAATACTTTCATTCCTACATTTTACAGTTATTTTCATGACTGGCATGGCGTTGTTTTAAATGTAGTTTGATTAAATTCAGTCATAGGAGAAGCACTGTATTAAATCTTTCAGAGAGCATTTTGTATCACGCTGAGTTGCATCAGTCACACATTGCTATGACTGCAACAAAAGCCAAGACTAAAATTGTTTAATTTTAGATGGTATATGTTTACACTCTATAATAAGATATCAAATGTTCTCTCTACAAACAGTTGTCTTTATCATAAAAAATCCTTTCAGATAGTATGCGAATCTCTGTGCTTTTCTTTTTCAGTCTAAGAAGATGTTGAAAATACAAGGAGTGCACTTAGTCATTAATCAGTGACAGGGACGATTCGGCCAATGCAATTAACTACACTTGTTCTATTAATAATCAAGCACGCCAAAAATATTTCTGCACTCAGGTGTTAATCAGGACATCATGTAGTTCTGCGTAACTTCCCTTCAAAGTGCTAAAGGAAATGCAGATTAATGGAGAATCAATGTGAAATATGGAAGTGTGACAAGCACTTGTCAGCAAAATTCAGCTTTATTGAGAAGACACGAAGACAATGCAGCTGTACAAAAGGCAACTCAGTTTAACAGACATCTTTACAGACCTGCCTGTTTAATCAACCCAGAAATACTTTAATGTCAGGAACTGGAGAAATAATCGTAGCTGCTGCCTAGTCACTGCCTTGTGTTTAGTAAATACACACAGAAATGCATCTGGGTTACAATGCATTATCTAACTCCTCCCAATATCTCACTGCTATTTCTCTAAAAGGCCCAGTGCTGGCAAGGCTCAGAGGCAAGGTTAAGTGTGTCCTGGATGTTGTGGTCTCTCTGATGTTAATAGTTCTCACACTCAGGGTATTGTGCAATCCAGCCGCTTGCTCCAAGATCTGCCTTGCAGAGCCAGGGAAGCCTTGGATGCAGTTTAGTGAAGGCTCTGCAGTATCCCCATCAGCAAATTAAGCTCCTATAGACTAATAAGCTTGTGTCTGCTTCACTGAACAGGTTTTCCTTGATTTGTCATGAAAATGGCAGTATTTTAATATCTGCTGAGAAGCTAGTCCTTTGGTTCTCCTGGTGGCATATTCCAGGACAAGGTGACAGAATAAGCCCAAGGGAGGGAGTGGCTGAATAACTGATATATTTGAAAATGTATTTCCCAGTAGCACATTAACTTTTTTTTTTTTTCCTATTTGCAGCTAAACATCCGATACGAACTCTACCAGACCTCTGTTTAAGTGGTACACACATAACAGGAGCGAGGAAGCTGACTCCTGAAACTCTGCATGAGGTCCTACATGGTGAACAGCTTCATTTCCCAGCACAGAAGCAACCGAAGGGGCCAAGGACTTTGTATGGTGCCTGTCAGACTGGCAGCCAGGTTGTTTTTGACTGCTCTCAAAAGGATGGGGGACCTTCGATCATTTAGGATCAAACATGATTTAATGGGTTGTTTCAGGGTTTCAGGCAAGTACGTAACAAAGTATGTAACTCAATGCTATTAATCCATTAATCAGAACCCTCCTCTTCTCCCACCCCAAACTAAACCACTAATTTCAGTGCTAATTAACCTATCAGTTAAAGCAAACAGCAACTATCTTCCACACAGATATTTCAACATTTACCTGCTTTTTTAATCTCACTGCTTGCGCGGGATTGCAAGAAGTGCGGTGGGCACACGGTGGGCAATGCTGGCTGCAGCCCCCCCAGGGGTAATGGGGAGTCCCAGTAAACTGTCTCGTTAAGAGAAACAAGGAGCTCAATTTTCTGAGATGCTCACCCTGTTCCTGTGCACTCTTATATTAATAAGCGAACTGATGCGTGTTCGTAGGCTCATGCAACACCAATATGTATTTGTTCAAATGTACTGATTTCAAGGCATTGTGCCATTTTAGAGTTAATTACTCAGGAGACTCACAGGGTATAGGAAGCTCATCTTCAGGCATCTTTAGGGCTATAAAACAACAGCTGTTTGCAGAGGTGTGTTACATGACAGGGTGGCATAGAAAAAACCACACTATTATACTGTTAAAAGCTACAGGAGAGATTTGGCCACACTTGAATTCTACAGGTTTTGCTTCTGCTCCCACTTGTGGGCTTACATAACCAATATTCTTGTCCCCGTAGCAGTTATTCACACAAGTTAATCGTTTAGCAAGAAGGCCACAAGGTACAACACGATCTTTACAAAAGTAACTCATTCTTAGTTGCATTTACCCTTAGCGAAAATGATTAAATGCCAAATTGTATTGTAACATTATCCGTTAATTTCTGCTTCTAATGGACTTACTTCCATTTAGTATATTTTGTCTATTCTGGCCTAACACTTTTTCTATCCTGGAACTATTTTATCCAGAGAAAAAGAATAATTTGGCCCTTTATATGAAATTTAACTAGCTTTTATTTTGGCAGCCTATTTCAGATGGTTGCATTTGCAAAAAAAAAAAAAAAAAGTGTTTCCTACTTTATAGCCCATTACACTCTAATGATTTCAGGGAAATATCAAATTAAAGACCTGACAAAAACATGTATAGAACCTGGCAATCCCCTCCAGAGTTTTAGAACTTATGATCCCGCAGAGCTTGCCAAAGAAGTTTTTATCTCCCCCAAATCACTGAGCCATTACAAAGCATCAGGTAATTATATAATTAGGTGATATGTCATCTGTATAAAAATGCTTATGGAAATTGGTGTAACCTGCGAGCTGCATATAAACAGAGGCCGGTTTTGAACTGTGGAGTTGACACTGCTTTAATGATCTATGTATTTTTTTTGTCAGTATCTCTTTATTCTCTTGCTTTCACTGTCTGTGGTCATCAACATGGTGGAAAAAAAATATGATCTACATAATAAAATGTAAATTTACTCTAAGGCCAAGTCATGAAGAAAGATTTCAGAATCCTTGAATCTGTATTTAGATAGTTGTCTAGTCAAATAAAATAAAATGATAGAAAGAAATTGATTCTGGGTTGCTTACTTTCCATCACATTTCACTGCCACCTGGCAAATTTGTAGGAAAGCACCCACGCAAACCCATGACCCTGAACTTTGGCAGGTGGGTGGCCCTTGCAGCCATCCACGTGGCCCAGATCTCGCAACCAGGAAGGCTAAAATAAATTCACAACATCCAGTCAGCCCCAGCGCTGGAGAGAAGGTGTCTAAAGGGAAAAGGGATGATAATTCAGTCATTGAGTGGCATGTGAGGATCATTTTATCCCTCATAAACTGGAGCCCATCCATCCTGTCATTAAGTCCTGTGTTGGGTGTGATGGCTGAAGACGTTCTGTGCATGGGGCTGTGGGTTCTCCTCCATGGCCACTCACCCCTGTGCTGCCATCCAGCCCCTTCCCTGCCCCACCACCCCATCTTCTCCCTCTGATCCACCAGTGCTGGGGTCCAACAACCCATTTCCTACTTACTGTTTTAGCCAAGTCTGCTCAGCTTGACCAAAATAGATTTTGGAGAGCTCATATAAGTATTTTGGCCAGGACGTGAAGAGGCAATGACCTCTGGCCAGGGTGGCAAGGAGTGGTGAGGGGCTCTGGAGACAGTAGCCTGCATGGGTTAAATCCACCATCTTCTAGTAGGTGGTTTAGCAAAACTAGCAGAGTTTGCAGGCAAAAAGAAGCAAGACAGACATATTTATAAATGTTGTTTTCTTTCCTTGGAGGCAACCTTTGGACTGCATTGATTTTCCTCTTATTTAATACTCAGGTGGCTTCCTACTTTTCTACACAGCAGTATCCCCCAGTTATTCCAGTGCCCCTTCCCCGCAGAGGCATATAACCAGAGATGCAGAAAACGGCACACAAACCTGCACTTGAGCCATAACAAGATCTCTAATTCTGCAGATTTTGCCTTCCTTCCATTTTTTTCTTGCTCAATAGGAAAATTGAAAGATTACTGTATTTATAATACACTATTTTCTGTCATCTAGTATCAGACAAAAAAGTCATATAAAGCAAAAATAATCTGCTGGGTAATATTGCTATGAAGTAAGGGTGGAGGGAGGGGGGAGAGACTATTCAAAGCAAGTGTCCTCCTTTCATCTGATCCCTGCTGTTCTTTTTATAGCCACGCAACCAGTAATGTTACCTCTGATGCTTTTAAAGAAGCCAGGAAAAGTAACATTGGGTCTTAAGGAAATCCAGTCTTTCTTTTGAATCATCTTTGTTCCCTTCTCAAAATGAGCTGGCGCACCAATGAATAGCGCAGAAGCTCCTGGTCAGGTCAAAGGAAGGTGATCCCACAGCGAGGTGTATTGGCCCTTCAATTCTGTGTCATCAGAACTTGTTTCCTAAACACCAGGGATATTTTCTTTTATAGGATGCCCTCATGCAGATCTATCTATAGAAAATGGAGTCCTTTCTTTTCTCCAAAATAGCTGTCTTTGGGTTCATACTAAGCACAGAGTATTCTTAGCTGTATTAGCCTGACAGTGCCTGCCGGACCCCTATAGCCACAACTCAGAACTGGGGATTGTTTTTCATGACTGACATCAAGAAAAGAATGGTCTGTGGCTTCTTTAAGGCCTCCATTTGACCCAGGTGTCAAATCAACCACTCTCGATATTGAATGATGAATAATGAATGCTTAAAGGAATACTCTCAGCAGATAGTTACAAATGATACCCGAGATGAAGCTGGCTTGTATGAAATATTTATTGAAGAACAGTGAGTAGCAGGTGGATTAATAAACGAAACCAAAACAAATTAAAAAATAACAAATCATTTTATCTTTGGACAGTTTTAAAAAAATTAAGAGAGCAAAATTTTATAAAGCAAATCGGTTGTTGCAGATTCTTCAGCCAAACTAGGAAGGTTCTGTGATAATGTTTTGGTACTGTTTCTCAAGACCCTTTAGGACACTGGTATATGCTCCTAGTACGGCAGCTCATCACAGCTACTCCCATCAAGCAAGGAGTAAGATCTTCTCATTGTTATTGAGCAAAGATTCCTCACAGCTTGTAGAAAACAGCTCTTGGCTCTGTACAGTATAAACTTGCACTCTTTTGCCAGTAGAAAGCTATTTAGCACAATAAGTTTAATTAGTAGGGGGGGAACACTAGGTTTGATAGCTCAGATTCACCTTTCTACCCATGTGATCAGGAGTTAGTCACACAAAACCATGGCCTTTCTCTTGAGACTTTCAGAGGATTTTTTTGTCTGTTGGCACCTTGACAAATTACTCAGACAAAGTATGTGGCTCACTTTGCACCTGGCGGTTGCACATGTGGGAGGTACTAGCATATGAGGATCACATCATAGGGAAAAAAAAGGTAATTCTGCCTTTATGAAGGAGCTATTCCACACCTCCACAGTCATCTGTTATGCATTTTATTTAATTTTTAGATATTTTTGCCAACCCACCCAGATCCAGGACCTCTAACTTGTGGAACCGTATTGAATATCTTGATGGAAAACAGAAGACCTCTATTTCACATCCCAAAAGAATCTCCCATGGGCAATACAGATCTTGTCTGCTTTTCTTTCAGCTATATCAGCTGATCTAATAAAAAATAATGTCTTTGCCGAACTTACTGTACTTATATCCTTAGAGCATTACAGCTATTGATAGCACAGTGATCGCACCAATACAACATGACACTAATGATTTAATAGTCAGCTTACCAACGCTGCAGCCGAAGGCTGGAGACTATGCAGGGCTTTGTGGGTGTCTACATTACCATTTCAGATGGGGTCAGGAATGCATGTCCAAGGCAGATCCCCTGATCGTTCCTGCTCATCCTCCAACTCACACCGGGCATCGCTGTGGATCCCTCTGGGTAGTGCCAGACGGGATGATGCACACCGGGAGCACAGCTCATGACAGCCCACTCCAGCCACAAAGGAGCATTCAGTCCATGGGGCTAAACCAGAGTACGTATGAAGACAAATCTCTAAAGCATGTGCGGGGCAGACATCAGGTTCTCACCTCCAGAAGTTTTGCTCCACAGTTGCAGCCCTGTGGGCCACACATAGGATCCAACCTACTGCGCGTAGCGGGGAGAGGCTCTGGGATATCCAGTATAAACCACTATAAGACCACTGCTTGGTGATCAGTTCATGTAGGGCATGGTCAAGAGCCATAGTTATATTTATGAAATGATCTCGTACCTCATCGTAGTGAGCTGTGCTGGTTTTGGCTGGGGTGGAGTTTTCTTCACAGTAGCTGGCACGGGGCTGTGTTTTGGATTTGTGCTGCAAACAGAGTTGGTAACTCAGGGATGTATTAGTCACTGCTGAGCAGGGCTTACCCAGAGCCAAGGCCTTTTCTGCCTCTCACCCCACCCCACCAGCGAGGAGCTGGGAGGGGACACGGCCAGGACAGCTGTCCCCAGTGACCCAAGGGATATCCCGTACCGTACGACGTCATGCTCAGCACATACAGCTGGGGGAAGAAGGAGGAAGGCGGGCAGGCTGGGAGTGACGGCGTTTGTCTTCCCAAGTCACCATTACGGGTGATGGAGCCCTGCTGTCCTGGAGATGGCTGAGCACCAGCCTGCCCGTGGGATGTGGGGAATGAATTCCTTGGTTTGCTTTGTTTTGGTTGCTTGTGTGGGTTTTGCTTTCCCTGTTAATCTGTCTTTATCCCAACCATGAGTTTTCTGAGTTTACCCTTCCAAATCCATCTCCCATCCCAACACAGGGGGAGTGAGCGAGCAGCTGGGTGGGGTTCAGTTGCCAGCTAGGGTTAAATCACGACGTGAGCCCATGACACCCAAGTGAGGGTTGCAGCCGTTACCTTAGTAAGTATTTCACTCTCTCGTTTTGCTTGTCTCTGAACAGCTCTCGAGCCTGAGGTGGCTATCCCAGCCCCTAGGAAGAGACTGAAACCTCGTGAAGATAATCACATTGCCTCACCATCAGGACTGAGGGAACGATGGGGTTTTCATTGAGCGTGCTGGCATTTATGAGTTGCAGAAAAGTGGAGGGAAAGAAAAAGTACTCACTGAGAAGGATGATTAGTCTCCTACCCTTGAAGAAAATTGTTTTACTCAAGTCTTTACATTTCTGTAGAACTCTTTTTGTTCTGATTTTAAAGCTATAGATTAATCTCTCTGATTTAGGCAGAAAATAAGCCATTAGTCTAGCTAGCTCTAACAAATGTCTCTAATGGAAGAATTTTCAAATATACTCTCATTTCCCACGTATTTCCACTTACCAAGGCTATAAAAGTTAGTTTGTGTACGGCATTGTGGAAGCACATTTAGACAAAAACATAAAGACAGATTTTATTTTCAGCATAAAGGATTTAGCTATGGTTCAGTTGTCAAAATTGTTTGACTGAAACTAATTTAAAAAAGGAAACTGTATTTTTGATTAATCAGAGATTTCCGCAAAGAACATCTGCTCTCTGTAGAAAATGTTGATATGTCAAAGAAACAAATTTCATGAGCACATTCCAGCCAAACATAAACATATTTTAAGCCTATAAATTTCAGAATCTTTCCTTTTCACATCTTTATTTGAAATGAAATTCTCAAACAATTCTGCCTCTCTTTAAATTCATTAAAATGAATTAGCAATTTCCTGAGCAATGCTGGGTCTCCCGAGGAAACCTGTGGAGACCATCACTCCCTGATGCAGAGGAGCACAGGGTGCTGATGTTGAGCCACCAGCGAACTCCCGCAGGGCTCCTGGGTGGTCCCAGCTCTCACCATGTTACCTGTGCGGTGGGGAAGGAAGGAATAAGAAGTGAGACTCATCTAAGCTGCTTGGAGAACCACAGTTTGCCTGCATGCATCTCAAATGAAATTTTTCCAGGCACACAAAACAAAATGTGAAGCACTTTAGTGTGAGCTGGAGACTATGTATAATCTGATTCATTGTTCCCTGGATCTGATGAGTCCCAACTGAACAAGTGAAATGTAAACCTTACCCTGGAAAAAATCAGGTGTTCTCCTGCTTTTGTAAATGAGAGTCTGTTCACAGTTAAAAAAAAAGAAAAAAAAAAAAAGAAAGTATTAATAAAGATTATTTTTTTTTACTTTGTCTGATACAAACTGTACGTAATAGATGGTAGGAGTAATGCTGCGTTCCTTTGTTAGTCACATGTTAAGAGACATTACCATCTGAGTACTCCTGATTCTATTATAATTTATTTTGTTCATAGCTTTCAGTGAACCATGTGGGCTGAGACATTATGGCTTTTCAATAGCTCACTAAATATATTTAGAATGCTTAATTGAAGATTAACCTTTATTTTGTTCAATAAATGTATTCTCTATCTAACAGCTCCAAACAAGAAAATAACTTTGTTGAGGTTTTACATTTTGCCAGTATTGTTTCTCTCTAAAGATAGAGAAAATGAAGCCTTTACAATAAATTGATGGAACAGGGAATCAACAGAGTAAAAAATAATTTTGATGATTTCTTCTTTGCACTGCAATTATATCCAGTACACTTGACAATGAAATAAACAAATAGTACAAATGAAGCCATTAATTTCCTTCCTATCTACACAATTTTAATTAGAATCATTTAATTAGCCTTGGCTACAATTTCTCGAGAAGATTGCACAACACACATTTAAGCTCCTCTCCTGCAAGAAGATATATTTATCATTGTTTATTAAGTACAACAAATAGCTACAACAGTATTAGGTAGCCCATGATAAATGCTGTTGTCAAAAATAATTTTTTATCATCAAATTTATTTGAAAGCAAAGTTCTCCCCAGGTTCATTAGTTATTAAGCTTTTGCTATTTTAATTGTTATAATAAATATAATGACATATTTAATATATTCACTAACTTTTTATGACATGTCATTTTTTGTAGCTGGCAATAAATGCCTCTGAGCCTTCAAATAATTTTCCCTGTTTGGTTTCCCAGAGCTTTTGGGCTAGAAAAATGACATTTTCAATGTGCAACATGAAATCACAGAAAATTGGTCTGAAAGGGACTCTGGGTTCATCTTCAGAGGTCACCTAATTTATCTGCTTTTCCGCATCTCACCACTGTAGATAGTTTTTATTGTAGAATCGGTTCTAAGAGTCTCCAGTCATCAAGGTTTCCAAAGCTCTGTATGCTTTTCCTGTGGTTAACTGGTCTTACACTGAGAAAAATGTTTGTTGTGTCTTACCCAAATCTTCCTTTCAGTTTAAGCTAATTATTCCGCAGGCTATTGGTGGTAGACATGGAGAAGACATCAATCCTTCCCCTGATAAGAAGCCTGTTTCTCTTTCTCATTTAGTCTTCTCCAGCCTCAGCAGACTGCTTGGTTTTTCAGCTCTTCCTCTCAAGGTGAGGTATATCAGATTTTGCAACTTCTTCAAAATGTGATAGTTCTCAAATGGAAAGATCATTAGGAAGGGAGATCATTACACTAGTAGAAATAATAAGCCATGAAATTATTTCAACATATCTAACTGAATCATTATCACAATCTGAGAAAATGTTAAAGGAACCATTTTTTTCTGTTGCCAGTTACAAGTAGAACTGGAAAAACAGTCACAACAGATAATTTGTCAGATGAAATCTCGTCTTTCATTCTTTACATAAACTGCCCCAAAACCTGACAGTTTTCTTGGCTGTATTTTCTACTTAACGTTATCTACTGAAAACTTTTCGTTAATAATTTCTGGCTTCTAACTCACTTACAGGTACTTTTCCCAAGCCTTCATTATTCAAGTTTCCAATAGGCTAATTGTATATCTAGGTCAAAGAAGGCCAGATCTAACAATTAAGGTTGTTGAGGATGTGAGCACCATTGTTGCCCACAAAAAGTCATACGCCTCAGAGAAGATGAGAGACCACAGTTGCAGTCAGGGCTTGCTAATTATAAAGAATATTTAACTGATGAGTGTAAATCCAAAAATTTGTGTTCTTAAAGTAATACTTTGTTATAACAAATATAAAATTCCTTTTCTTGGACATATTCTTTGATTTTATTTTTTTCTTCCATATAGGTTTAATGTCATTATTGTCCCACAAATCTGATGTTGCACAGTGCACCATGATCATATCAGATGGTCCATATCTGGTTTTTGAGTGAGTCAGCAGATGATGGTCCTAGGCACAAGAGAGCTAGGAAAGTTAGCATAGGGATACAGGAATAGAAAAATTTTAGAATGTCTAGAAGAAAAATTCAAGTGATAACTACCTTCAAGAAGTCGGTAAGCTGATTTGTAATCGGGGCAAAAAAGTACCTTCAGAGGAAGTTAAAAATGAAATCAGATACTAAATGGGAAAAAACAGTATATAAGCATCAGAAAGTGGAAGGACTTTAGAAGAATAGGAAGTTGAAATGAAAAACTAAAATCCTTAGGATAAGTCCGCCCATAAACCTTGAAGAAAATAAGATGCAATTATAATTATTTTTTTTTGTACAAAAGAAATCCTTGCAGTGTTCTGGGTTTATTGCTTCACAACAGTGGTGATAAGGTTGTTAATGATGATGCAGAGAAAGAAGAACTGCTCCATAAAAGTTCGTGTCTCCTACTTTCCAAAGAAATATGAAGTATTTAGGAGTCATCTAGTAATTAATGAGGATGTTAAACAACACATATAAATACAAACATTCTAAAATTGACAACTCTGATATGGTCTACAGTGGGTGACCTCTGTAGCCAGTTGAGGTTATCTTAGCAGAATGTTTATTTTCAATACATCGTAGAACACTAGAGAAATTCCAGCAGATTAGAAGAGCATTAATGTTGTGTCAGTACTCCAGGTATGCAGTCTGCACAACCTTGGTACCTCTAAGTCACTTAGCCTGACCTCAGTCCTAGGCAAATAATGGAATGAAAGCTGATAAAAGATTCAAGTGATGAAGAACTGAAGATGGGAATATGATTGTCATCCCACATGATTTTATGAAACAGGTCATGTCAAACAAACTGACCTGATTTTTTTTCATTGATAATATTATGAGCATGGTCGTTGCACAGCTCTTATGTACTCTAACTTTTGTACGGTATTTGACTCAGCCCTGGGAATATTTTGATTAAAAATGAGAATTATTCAATAGCAATAAAACACAGGTTAAATCTATTAAAAATGGGCAGGCTAATGGATCTGAAACATAGTCATCAGAGGGAAATCATAATTAAGTGCAGTGCTGGTATTCTGCTGGTATCTGCTTACTGCTATTAATCATTTTCAGTAATGATTGGCTTGTAAAAGTTTCAGATGACATGAAGATTGATGTGAAGGTAAATAATTATGAGAGCAAGGAAATAATAAAGAGCATTCTGGATCCCTCACTAACCTTCTTCCTTCAAAACAAGAATATTTAATACAGTCAGATTCAAAGATATGTGTAGAAATCAAGAATAAGGCCATATATGCTAAATTTAGGTTGGTACCTTGGAAGTTATTCTAATGAAAACGGTTTAGCTTTCCACACAGCAAAGAACAACAGCTCTGAGAAGATGCACCAGCAAAAAGGGTTACATATTGCTGAGAAACACCAACAGGAGTACACAGGGGGTGTAAACCCATGCCAGGCTTTCATGAGATATACTGGTGCTGGTGAAAAGGATTTGGAAAAAACCCACAAATTCCTCAGGGGAGGAAAATCCCTCCCCATGGGAAATCAAGGGTTTGATTTGCTTTGTTTCCTGTTAAAAGGGGGCTCTGTTAAAAGGGGATCTCACTGAAGCACCTTCATGGGAGAATCAGGCAGAACCCATAGGACCTGTTCCCCATCACAGGGGACAGCCCTACTCCCAGAGATGATGCCTCAGCAGCCCTCATCCATCAGGCAATCCTCACGAGGGAGAATTGTACTGGGTACTGAAAAGTTCCTTGATGGAAAAAACATCAGAATAACCAAGAAGTGGAAGCTGAAGCCAGATATATTCATACAAGAAATAAGACAAATAATTTTAAGAAGGAAAGCTCTTTCTTTTTGGGGACAAACAAGGAGGATTATCCGTTACCATCCTCTGATGCTTTCAGATGCCTTTTTGAAATTACTCTTTTATCAACATTATGAAATACAGGGGTTATTTTAGCAGAAAGCTGGGTGCAATAACGGTGTTTAAAAGAGACACTAAAGCCTTCTGAACTAAATCTTTGTGAATCAACATTAATTACTCCAGTTGTAGTCACTTTAATACAGTTGAAGCCAAGGATTCCAGTCATATTCAAAGGTTCATTGAGGTGACCCATGTGCACATAAATATGAAAAACTGAGACCGTGATTCAAATGCAATGGGATTGGGTTTAAAAGTCCCAGAAGATGCAGTCCTACCCATCACTGTCTCACTCTGAGGAAGTTTTCCCATATTATCATGTACCTTTCTAATTTTCCCCTTTTCATTGAATTCATGGCTCTGAAACGATGATGTCTCCTTTCTGTTCCCTATTCTGCACCTATCCAAATGCTTTTCTATCTTTCTCCATCTGCATGTAATTCCACCTTTTTTCATGAATCCGTGTATCTTAGTGAGTCTAGATTATTTTTTTTTACTATATTCTAAATGAAATCATGCCAGAGAGAAATTCATCTTGCCACTTTTGTGATGTTTCTCCATTTGCAGTCCTAAATTTTACAGCCATTTTTTTGCTGCAAAAACACATCTGCATTTCCATATTATTGATTCTCAGGTTTTTTAGGTTGAAAATGTTAGGTAATAAAATCAGATTCAATGAGTCGCTAGTGAGGCTCATAAAACTCTTTGCAACTTAATAAATAGTTTTTTATCATTGCATGTAGTCAATCACCTTTTAATCCACACTACAGAAGACAATATTTCTATCCAAAACAACTGGAGTGGATACTCAAAACATGATTTTTCACAGAAAAAATCAAGCGTTTTGCTAATATCAAAATATGTCTCTTGCACTTTTTCATACACTAAGCTTTTATCTAAAGTGCAAGTAAATCTAAATACTAATGGAAAAAAAGTCAAGCTCATCTAACAAGTTTCTGTATTCTAATCTGTTTACTTCTTATTGTTCAGATACGGTTAATAAGTTAGTTACTGCTCCATCCTATAATCTTGCAGGCTCTTAAGCATACTAGTCTCTCAGATATGAGCTTAAAACAATAGAGTAGCCTCGAATTTGCTGCATTTAAGAACAATGTTAACTGTGCACAAGATCTTAGTTTATATGTCTTCTCTGTGCTCTTACTCATATAATGAGTACCCTTTACTCACCAAAGGCAGCTGAAGAATTTTGCTGGAGCTACTCACATGAGTAAATGTACACTTGTATGAGAGTCTGCAGCATCTACTTGAACCACTTAAATGAGAAAAGCTTTTGTGAGGAACAATAGCAATTCAGTGTGAATTATGAACAAAAGTGGACTTCAGAATCTGTTCTGTATCTGAAAATACAAATAACAATTGCAGAATGCACAGACTTTTTTCCCCTTAGCTACTGTAACATCAAATAAGTTCTGCTATATGTCTTGATTTACCACTAAAGTTAAGTGTCAGATTTTAGGCAAATAAAAATGATTAAAATATGACAGCTGGCAAATTATGCTAACACCTGGTAACAAATCATTCTTGACAGTTCAATAGTACACTTCTTAAAGCACAGCTATTAATATTATAAACAGTGAAGTGCAAAAATTGTAGTACTTGACTAACATACTCAGTTTATCTTAATGTGGAAAAATGTCATACTCTTATTCCTTAGGATTGAAGAAAATTGGAGATGAATAACAGCAAACACACAAATACTTTTAAGTAACATTAGTGTAGTGATTCAGAACCAGTAGAACATGAAATTTTAAGTGTAGGATGACATTCAGCCTATTCCTTGTGCTGTTAATTTGGTTAATGTTCCCACACATTGGTGCAGATTTCCAAGTATGTAAGTATTTAGGTGATATTTGATACTAATTTCATGAAAACCTTTGTGATCCGCTATGAACTCATTGCACCTTGGATTATTTTGAATAAATAAGAGTGACCCATTCAACTACAATAATTTTTGGAAGATCACACTCCTTATTTATATCCCAAGGGAGTATATGCAGATGGGTCCATACTAATGAATACATTTAGTATTTTAAACTCATTAATTGTCTCATTTAGTTGGTCTAATAATAGCATAATACTATACTCCTGTTGAAACGTACCTTCAAAGGACTTCAAACCATGGATTTCATGCTCACTTGTCTAATTATTTAACAAGAGGATTATGACAATTTAAAGTCAATGGAAATGTGTCTACAGGTTTAGAGGCACCCAGCACCATCGCCTCAGCACCGGGTTTTCCTCTGCCTGTTCTGCTGTTGCCTGTGCCTGTTGCAAGCCCCATTTCCAACAACATATAAGGCAGATGCACCATGGCAGCCAAAGGTGCCTGGTGATAGCCGTTGCTGGTGTACCTGAGCCAGCACAGGAAAGCAGCAGAGCAATTCTTTGGACAAACACAAATCACAGTTGGAACCCTGGGTTGCATCTGTGGGAGGTTCATCCTACAGCTAGCAAAGGAGTGGAGACAAGGGAAAGAACAACTCCGCTTTCTAATCGTCTACCTTTCTCTCTAACCTACTTCCTAGTCTCTTAAGCTGAACTTTAGCTGAGTGTAAAATTCAGCAGAATCAACTCTGTCCCAAATTTTATGAAGGATAGATGAGGTACTATACAGGCATCTATCCTATCCCTTGAAATATGAGGGAATTCTTCAGATGAATATTAAAATGTGAAAATATGTGAGATAGATTCACATAATCTCTTTGCATGATAGAGAAGGCTGATTAATATAGCATTAAGTAATATGCTTTCCAAGATGTCATCAGGCAGAAATTTCACAATTTCACAAATGAAATTTGTATTATTTTTTACTTTTAATGTTGTCTTTCTGGTTTTATTTCACCATGTTGCAGTGGGATAATTACTTCTGTATTATACATGTTGCTGTGCACAGTTTGAGGAACTAAAAATAAACTATGACTTTACTGATAAATTTTTTGACTGATACATTTTTTGACTTTGTCATAGATAATTTATGGAATAATTTTACACTTCTGCAACACCCAGCTCACAATTCACATTCCAATACATGAGGTGTCATTTGCAATTTGTGATGGATTCTTAATGAAATTCTTTGGATCTTACCTTCTAAATGTTTCATTTTATGCTTGGCCAGAAGAGTGAAAGTGTGTTCATATACATTTATACATTGTAAATGGAAATAAAGCTATGATCTGGCTCATCTTT
The DNA here is from genome assembly GCF_000690535.1 of Cariama cristata. Lineage (NCBI taxonomy): Eukaryota > Metazoa > Chordata > Aves > Cariamiformes > Cariamidae > Cariama > Cariama cristata. The sequence continues at coordinate 62,031 of NW_009622991.1, forward strand.
CTAATCTATTTATCCTCCCAACTCCCCCAGTGCTATGAGGAATATTATCATCTGCATTACATGGGTAGAGAAGTAAGAAACAAGAAGCTAAACTGACTTGTTCAAGGTCACAAAATGAAAGCGTGGGGAGTAGGGAGCTGAATCCACATCTTTCAGGTTTGAGTCTTAAACCCTCATGCCTGTACTGGGCCCTTTCCTCACTGGCTCATCCTCCCTCCAGTTTAAATTAACTCATTAAATTAATTCATTAACTAGGACATAAATTAATGTTGAAGCTTACTTAAATTCAGTATACATCACCTGGAGATTCTGTCTTGGGAGCAGTCACCAAAAAATACTTTATGATCACAACAGATAACAGCTGAACACATGGTCTCTTGAAGATACCGCAGCAAAAACAGATACTGGGTTCTTCAGATAAAGCAAAAGGAGACATTTTAATTACTAGCAGATTATTCTACTATTTCAGTGCTATGTCCCTTTCTGTTGGCTACTGCCCAAGAAGGACGCTGATAAATTAGAATGGGATCAGATATGTACCACTGAACGATGAAAGGATTGGAAACATGCCCTCAAGTGCAGACACAGAGAGCTAATTGAGCTGTTGGTTTTTTCTTAGTAAAGCAAAGATCAAGGGCTAAACTTAGAGTCTGCGAGCATCTATCTGGAGAAGGGAATTTCTAAATAACAGACTGTCAGTCTAGCCAATGTGTAACTAGGTAAAACAGCTGGAAGTTCAAGCTAAACATTTTAAGATTTACAATTAATCTTTATGACAATTTTCAAGGGACTCTGGTGGGTTCTCCATCCCTAGAAATTCAGACATTTCAGCTCTCAACAATACCTTTGATAAACAAATTGTTTTTCATTCTAAAAGTCTTACTTTATTTTGAAATGTGTTGTGTATAGAAGGAAACAAAGAAAATAAATTTAAAAATTCAATGTGTCAAAATTAGGAATGCAAATTAGTGGATTGGAATTTGTTCAATGTAATTATAGAACAATGTAATTTTTTTACCTCCACCTTGGGATACAAAACCCAATTAATACAAAAGTGAACATATTTTACAGTTTTTCTACCATCTGCACTACAGGTGTCTCTTCCAGCAGACATCTAGCTCAAACAGCTGTTTCTAGCATATCCAGTAGTGTTCTCCAGGGCTTCTCCAGGGTTTTACCTCTGCTGAGAATACGGCAGCTGTGGCCAGTGCAGCCCACGACTGCCCCTTGACAGTGGAGGGAGCACACCTTTCAGCTCTCATTGACTTATGGCACTCATTTGGACCACACAAACCCTCTTTTCCTCCCAGAATTTGGCTGCATTTGAATAATGCAGTGGATCTTGCTTGGGTTTGGGTAATTTAGGTTCCTCGCTCATCGTGTGTAATGCCTTCCCAGCCAAGCAGAGTTGAGAAGCACGTTATTCAATAAAGAAGCTTTTATGATGAAATCTGTTTCCATGTTGGTCTGATTAAGCTTACATTTGTTGACCTTCAGGTCTTGGTTCAAAGCTCAAGCGGATTTTAGCTTCGAGTTAGAGAGTCCTTCATTGTAAAGAGCTGTTGAATCTACAAGAAGACTCCTCTGGGGGCTGATTTCTGTCAATTAGTTATCTGAAATATGATGATTTATGAATACCTGATACTGGGCTGCTGGATGGATACATTTAGTAAACTACAAGCGAAAATAGTGCAGCTTCCTTGGGATCAAATAGATGGAGAAAATAATACTCATTTCAAGATGATCAAAAAGATGGAGAAAATAACACTCGCTTCATGACCTGTACTGTGCGTATGTACATTGTAGTGCACACCCTGCTTCCCCAAAAACTAGGGAGAAGATTAAATATGGATTTTTTAATGGGTGTATATTTACAGTCAAAACCATGTCTCTCTATGGAATGCATAAATGTTCAAATGTAATACAAAGGAAGGCATAGAAATCTATATTGGAGAAAAGAAGCCTGTCATAATATTTTGCATGCCTAAACTGCATGTGTTTTTATTGTAATTCTTTTTATCTCCTCCATTCTGAACATTCAAGCATTCTGGGGTGCTTTGTTTTATAAATTTATAGTGACAACTTTCAGTAAATTGTCTGAAGACAACCATAAAATTGGACCCTTTGGACTGCTGTGTAAGTGGATCAATGTTCTATTTTCCAGTGTTATGATAATGAGTTAATTTTAAAGATATATTGAGTGATTTGGTGTTAATTCTGGCATTAAAATTTACCTCATGCCTGGACAACAGTGCAGTTTGCTACAGTGCTTAAGACAAAAAGTACAGAATTGTAAATGGGATTTCTTGGAGTGGAATTTAGCTTACCTACTTACGCCTAAAAGTTAAAAATTTTGAACTGGTTATCTCAGCTCTAATGCGGTGAAAGCAATTGGTGCTGCTAGAACTAATGTCCCCTGAGACACAGGGGACACAGTGGGCACGGATGATACTCCAGGTGGTCCACGGGGCTTGGGGGAACATCACTCCAAAACCTACTCCTTCTCCAGTTCTACTGGCAGCTCCTCTGCTCACTCACCCTTAAGATCTGTGAAAAGAGAGAAAAAAGATCATAGAATCATAGAATGGTTTG
>NW_009622992.1:0-12929 GCF_000690535.1 Cariama cristata
GCCCGCCGGGAGCCGGGCTCCGACCCTCAGAGCAAGCGGCGCCCCGAGTGTTTAGCAGTCGGTGGGGAAACTGTTTTCCTGGTGACATTCACCGAAAATGCCAAAATTCGGTTGTTTCTCGTGAAAAACATCTGCCTCAGCCCAGCGATTTAGAACATCTGAGGTGAAAGTACTCACAAAGTTACAAGCAACGGAAGGGACAGCCCTGGTGTAGTACAGCCGACAGCAGCTTTAGTCATAGCTTATGCGGGGCTGTTTATTCATCCTGTCCCACAAATGTAAGATGATATGTAAGGGTGTTAGAGTAAGTTATATAAAACATGGGGTTTTTAAAGTAATTCGAGTTTCGTGCCACATTTTGCAAAACATCGTGGTCAAAATTACATATTTATGCGTGCACGCAGGCTATGGCTCACGTCCTGCAAATGCTGATGCGTGTGCTTGACGTAGGGATGTTAGCAGCACACACTAAATATAGAGAGGGTCCCTGAGACTGTGCGTTACACTGGAATTAATCGCTGCTCCTCTGCTTTGGGGAGCTGGGGTCTAAAGCTCCTGTTGCTGCTAACCCCAGGAGAGCCACACTCCTCAGGAAGCAGCCTCCATTGCTACATGGTTTGGTAACAACCAGACATAGAATTAGGAAAATGTTAAGTGTGGAAGAATAAGCCTTAGACCTTGAAGCGTGTGGGAGGGGGCCTATCTGTCTTCATATATACATACACACACAGGTACATGCACAACCATGACTGAGAAGGAAGTTTAGAAATTTGAGTTATTAAAACTAAAATTTATCCTCCAAACTCTGCCTGAGAAGAGCCAGTGTGCACATCATCTTATTTTGCATCATTTCAGCCAGCATCTACATTCATGCACATGTCTGTGTTAATTTAGCACCAAAGGAAAAGGCTGGAGAGGTGCCCTGCCTCCAGCGGAGCCATGGCAGCGCAGGCTGCTCCAGCAATTTCCCCTCTGCTTTTCTCCACTTCACTGCAGGGAGCAAACATCCCACCCAGGTCTGACCAAGCGATTCAGTTTGTGGCTCTGTATGACCTCGCTCCCAAAGATGATCCCAGCAAATGTCCCCAGTGGCTTGTGGTAACGACACCTGCTCATCACGTGCAGAGCTTCAGGTGCCATCACATAACCAGCGTGACAGTGTTCCCCTGGGGTAGAGTCACATCCAGCAATTCGGCAAGGAAAGTTGATGGCCTACTTTGCTTTCTTCAGCCACTCTATTTCTAGGATGATCCCTGTTTTAGGACAAGCAGTATTTTGGCTAACCTCCTTTCTGGGAATGAGACTTCCCAATGTAAAAGGTTGCAGAGTGCACAATGTGCATGCGACAGGAAGGAAAAAAATCTCCTTCTATAGAGAAAAGGCTGTCGTTTAAGGACTGCTTTAATGCTTTAGTTAATAAATCAGCGCTGTCTGCTCTGTAGCAAGCAACAAGTCTTCATACCGTGATGAGACAGTGTGCAGATACACAACAGAAAAATGAAGCGAGCATTTCAAGCCTCGATAAATTACAAGTAAATTAGGCATATAATGTAAGAGGATGGTTTTTTACTTTGCAAATTTGAAAGGAAAAACTGCACATCACTGGTTATGATGAGTAACTTGCTAAACTCCCATAACTCAAGTGTACCCAGTCACAAGCTACAGAGACCAAAACGGTTCAGGTGAATATTTTTCTGTCAGAAGGTGCTAGGTGGTGAAAAACGGAGACATGATGATTTCAACAAGCTTTGTATTTATAGGACAAAAAAATCAAAATGCAAACAGAAAAGTATTTGTTCTTTCCAGTATTTTTAATCTCAAAATCTATTTTGTTAAACTTTTGTTGCACTTATCACTTAGAATAATGATTGTGTTAATTTTATATTTTAAAATTTGTGTTTGTTCATAGCATAACACAGCTAAAAATGAGGCAAGGGCATATAACCTAAAGGCATCAAAACAGGGTCTTGATAACTGATTTTTTTTTTCTTTTGCATTGAAGGAAATTTCAGACTTTTAATTTTATTCTGCCTTTTAGTGACTTTTAATGATAGGATTTTCTGTGGGATGACAATTCAGCTTCAACCAGCTGTAGAGTGAGAGTTAACATTTTTCTTTAAAGACCTGAGTCCAAATGGTTGTTTAAAGTGTGAGTAAAAAGTACTTTGGTGATGTTGCGGTAACGTCGGGTTACCATCTGTCACATTATTTCTGGGATCTGCTTGATTGATTCCTAGCAAATCACTTCCTGCAAGCATTATTTGCAAAACTTTCTTATGGGCAAAGGCTATTTCTGTGTTCTGTGTTCTGAGGCACCGTTACTGGGGAACATTTCATTACCAAGTGATGACATTCTGTAAAATATCTTGGTGCATGGGCAAATGCCAGCACCACTTCTTGACAGTGGGTTGGCTGAGTGCATCTTACTCCGCAAGCCCCAACAGATGTCAACCTTAAAGTTTGTCAACGGTGCAATAGTAGCCCATGTTCTGACATCCTTCAACACGTTAGGTGCTCTGCTGACAAAAAGCCTATTCTACTGAGACCACAAGAAGGCTGATGGTTAAGAAAGACTTTCTCCAGAGATAAGTGGGCAGGTTGAGCAATGACTTGGTCACTTTGCCTGGCCTGGATTGTTCCTGCTGCTGCTCCCATGCTGAGCACCAAGGCACAACGTACAGCCAAAGCGAACCAGGGCACAAATCCATGAGGGTCAGGAGTCCACAGCGTGTTCCCAGGTCTGCCAGCGGACCTGCCTTATGACCGGAATGCGTCCATTCACATTCCTGTGCCTTGCTTTCTCCTTCTGTAAAATGAAAATCTCAATTTTTAAAAGCATTCTCAGTGTTTTTGCACCAAGCACGAGTGTGAAATGTCATTGCAATCAGAACAAATACATACTCTGTCGATGTGCTGTAAAATGTTTAACTGTGGTGCTTATCTAGATCCTGATCTTACGAAGATTTAAGCCCACTTATGAATGTGAGTAGCCCGTGGAAGACTAGATTACATATGCACTGAAGTGTTATCAGATTGAAGTCATAGAACAACAATCACAAAAGGTACTTAATCACCTTTAAATTACAGTGTTCCTAATTTAGCTAATGTTATTCCCCAAGGAAAAATTGCCTCATCTAGTGTACAATCAAGACAGAATCAAGGGCTGTTCCTTCAAGTAGCTGACAGTTCAAAAAGAGATATGCTTTTTAAAAAATAGGTTGCTAAAGGCTGAACTATTTAATTGAATTATCTCTTTAAGAAATTGATGCAAATTAATATTATAATACTCCATTATATTGCCACAGAATCTTTCCTCCTCAAGCCTTCATAAAATATATTAATAAACTTGAAAAACAAATGTACACTTTTTTTTAAAATGAAAACAGTGTTCTTTCCCCATTTGAGGCTTTCTAATAATGATTTCTATTTTGAGGGATGACAGTGTTTTCCTCTTTATAGAGTGCGAAAAAAGAGCCCAAGAACTTCAAAGAGATGAAGTCCCTGACATGATTTCCTTCAGTCCTCAAGGTGCTCACCAGGTACAGTCCTGCTCTGTTCATACAAGCAGATGAGCTCGCTTTACAATGCCTAATTGGATGGAGAGGTAAGATAGCAGGCAACACAGCCAGAAGGATGACAAAAGAAATTGATGAAAAACGGAGCAAACCCAACAGAATCCATGTAAGCCAGCTGTCCCAACAGCATTACCAATATTAAATAATGACTCCTTCCTTATCACCTGTGAAAAATCTGTATTATACCTTAAAAGGCTTAATTATTCACTGGTCGTACATGGAGGTGGGGACCTGGTGAGGGAGAATTCACTTTTTATCGGGAGCAGGTGTTTATAGTCTCTGGTTTCGGAACATGAGAAATAGCAATATTGTGGTTCTCTAGCTTTATTCAGGTTATTTTTATGTCCCAAATTGTTTTTAAATTACCAGGCAGCATTGCTGTAGTGGGGGTACCTCTGCAATTGTTTCTGCCTGCCGCTTGCTGGCAAAATAACAGCTGTTATTGCTTTACTAGGATTGATTTCCACAGAACAGCTCCATCTAAAGCCTACCTACAGGCAACAACTCTGCAGCAAAATATCAATGCGGTCTCATTTTCGGCTGTAGGCTTTTCTCAGAAGAAAAAAAAAAAACAACAACAACATTTTAAGCGAAGTCCAACACGGGATGTCATTCAATCAGAGCACTTAGAGGACAAGATGCTTATTTTTAAGGGACTAAATTAGCCTTCCATTTCTCCCCTCACCAACAAGTAGGAAAAAAAGAGTCCTTCCCCCAGCGCTCTCTGTGCACAAGGCACAAAAGCTGAGAATCAGCTGAGAATCATGCATGTTATATCAAAGGGTTTATAGCTTTACAGATAGGCCACATTTTTCAGTAGTGGGAATGTGAAATGTTCTTGCTTACATATGCCATCTCAGGCTGGTAGATTCAGAAAAGGTCTATCACCTCCTTCCAAGCAATGCTCCTATCGTTGCTCTTAAAACTCTTGCATGATGAACCTCAATAAATGTCCAGTGGGGCTCCCGTGGCCGAGGTTACGTGGGCGCTTTCATCCTGTGCAAGTCCACAGTAGCCCCAACAGCGTATTTGCACACTTGCTGCTCAGCCGTGGCCTCCTGCCTGCACCGTCCCATGTCACCTGCACCGTAGCTCAGGCAACAATATGATGGGTCCCACAGGGACCTGATTTGGCTGAAAACTAAGCCTACAAAGAAAGATTATTTTAGCCCAGAGGAGGACCTTGCCTTTTTGTGTTTCACGAAGAAGGGGCAGCCTGTATAACCCTTTCCGTGCTTATTTCCCTGTAGATACCTTCTTGCTTCTCATCTACAGCCAACACAAGTTTAAATATCCAGAACTGTTGACCTGAACCCTCTTTCACACTGGCTTCATTACGTTATATCAGGTTCTGGCGTGGACACATTCACACCACAAAAACAGGCCTTGCTTTCACATTTTAAAGCTGTTTAGCTGATGCATCTTAAAGTCACGCCCTAAGTTAATTTGGATAAAATTTCCTGAGTGTACCTGTGTAGACAAGCAGTAAGTGAAAAAAAAAAAATCAGGTTATACTTGCAGTTACATACATGCTTAAGTGCTCTGAAGAAACAAAGCTTAAAATAGGTGTCACTTTTGCAAATATCTCATGTTCTCTTCTTTAAAGCAAGATGAACTTTGACTTCAATATAGTTATACATACATATCAAGGTTGCCTGTTGGGCTCTATCTCTAGCATGTACATTAGCCTAAGCCTTTATTGGCCATTTCTCCCTTTAGGTGTGATATAAAATGAATGTGAGTTCTTCTGTACTTCCCATCAAGCAATAATTTTTAGTAGGTCACTATTCCTGAAATCTCCGAGATCCGTATTTATTGGTATGCACAGAACTCAGTGTGTTGAACCACCTCAGGACACAGTCATGTGAAACATAATGCAACACCTTCTCCTATAAAAGAAAACATTATTTTTTGCCAGTCCATAAATCCAGCTTTTAAAACAAGCATTACATTCACAAAGAAATGGTTTAGGAAAAAAACCCTTATTTCAATGGGCAAACTTCCAACTCTGTGTAAGTGTGGAATAGTCAGGCTTTTTTTTTTCTCTATCTCTTTAGTTATGTTTAGTTTTTGAAAGTCTGTCAAAAACAACTGCAACGCTAATCCTCTTTTCCAGACCTAGACACCTGGAATGTCAGTGAGGAGAAATTGTTAGGTAGAGGTTTCTGCTATGAGTCCAAGTTAAAGTTCTGATGCAAACTCCATGACCAGAAAGCATTTTGGGGAGATCAGATCATGCTGAGAGCCTGCTAGTGTACGGTTTCTTCAAAAAAAGAAACAGAAGAATTAGAAAGAAGTGGAGCCCTTCCAATGAAGCAAAGAAGACGGACAAAAAGAAAAATCTAGTCTACTGATCCAAATACAGGCAGACTAGCACGTACTAGAATTTGGGACTAAAACCAAAGAGAGCTGACATGAGGACATACTGCAGGGAGGGACAAGCACAGTGATGAATGGTGCCATTGTGTGACTGTTTTAATTAATTTTTGTAATGAAGCCAAAGCTCTAATTTACCACATCCCAAAAGTAAATAGAAAAGGTTATAACCTTAATTTCAGGGGTGGGGAAGGAAAACCTAATTGTTAAGTAGTCAGCTGTCATTTGTTATTGCAATTGGATAGATACAGTTGGTGTGTTACTATGAATAGTCCAGATTCAACACTCAAAATAGTGGGTAATGACAGTTTCATTCCTTCTCCTCTTCATCTTCTTTCCAAGTTTTTGATTAGTAACATTTTGTACCAGTTTTACCACGTGGATTGCAATACTCCTGACTCCACCAGACTCTGAGTAAACCTGTCTGGCCACATAATAGCCTTCTGTTTTGGTCTTCTTAGTAGCCAGATGTGTGCAACTTTAGCAGGATGCAAAACATACAGAGATTACAGGTGGTCCTTCCTGCTGCCGTACTTCCTGCTAGCCCCGAGTGAGTCTATTCCCGTACAGGAGCTAGTGATGGAAAGACAGTTTTTCAACATAACATGTCTACAGTCTGAAAAAGTGCAAAAGTCACATCTGTTTCTAACCATGGCCACTAAATAAATACAATTAAACGTGCATTATATGCTGTTCAAAACATGCCTCTGTTTGCATCGCTCAGGCTGTGCACAACCATCCCTGCACTTAACTTACGGGGTCATTTCTATGGACTGAGGGAGAGATGCATGGAGAGATCTCAGATTGGTGTGAACTCTTTATGTCTTATCAAATACTGTACCTCTATATGTGCCCACATAAAAATGGTACAGTACTGTGTGCTCACTAAATTAACTGTTTTCTACTCCAGATCTTTTTGTTCTTTACCCTATAATGCCAGTTTGAAGAGGAAGTTATCCGGCATCAGAATATGGAGGATTTAAGCAGAAATGTTCATAATAAAAAATGCTGTTCTACCAAGTTCTGTTATGGCAGAAACAAAGGAGTGATCTACAATTAGGTTGACTAGTTCAGACAAAGCATACTGGTATTAGGGTCAATATTATTAGATTAACACCTAAAAATGTGGCAGCTATCATCCAAAACAAATAACAGATGATTCCTGCCCCAAAATCCTTGTGTTAATAGTTGCCCTCCTTTCTCAGCATACACAGAAACAGCTGCCTTTATTCTAGAAATATGAACATTTCTTCTGGCACTGTCCTTTTCTCGATATTCCTACTCAAAATCCTGAATTACAAGGCACTTCATCTGTAGTATGTCTTTAAATCTGTAGTGGCAAGGCAAGTTAGTTAGCTGGTTGGCATCACAGTTCACCAGTTTAGGTCCTGAGCACAAAATTCAATGTGTTCTTCTGCCAGGAATCAAGCTCATCACGAAAATTCACCTGGTGCTTTCAACAACCGAGAATAAACCTCATGAATGGTTTTCTAAACTTCTGTCAGCACAGGGAAATAACAGATCTTCCCTCTTCTGTGGCTGTCAAATCAAGAGCAGACTGTCTTTTTTTGAAGGACGTGTTTTAACGAAACACAAATTAGTACAAATCCTGATGGTCTGTGCTATCCGACAGGATGATCTAATGGTGTCTTTTGACTTTGAAGGCTATGGCTGTGTGAATCAACCTCTAAAGAAGACCCAGCGTTTAGCACAAATCTTGAGAGACAGCTGCCAGTCTTATTGATGCTCAGGGATGACATATAGGGAAAGCACTGATCCTTTCATGCTCTTGTCCTAGTGGGTTGAGGCATAGCAGCAGGAGGGAGAAAGATCCTGTGGTACATGATCTGTGTATGCCCAGTGAGTGATGTGCTCATCCCCAAAGCTGTATGTCTTCTGAGGACACCGAGGTTGTCGGCAGAGGTAATATCTTTCATTATGCCAAGTAGGATATTTGGAAAAAGTAGACGAGTGTTTGAGTGCACAAGCTTTTCCTAAAACCTGCGTGAAATGCAAAAAACTTCAAAGCTAAGTGAGGACATTTAAATACGAAAATTATTTCTAGGTAACACTTGATGTTGCTGTCATGTGTGAGAAAGCAAAGTGTCATTTTTTAGAGGAGAGCTTCCACATCAGTTTTGGGTTTAGAGCTGAAAATATCCTCCTTGGATATCTGGGTACTTGGTTGACATCCACATCTTTGGGCTTTTTGTATCGAATCCCATGGCAACACTGATTTTCCAGCCTGTGCTCTGCCAAGCAGGGATGGGTGAGCAGGGCCCATGGCTGATGCCGCTGATGGAGGCTGCAGCATGTGGTCCCCTCCTGCTGACGCTGCTTGAAAGGGGGAGCAGATTTTACGCCCTTCAATTGCGAAAGGAGCACTTGGCTCTACCATCGAGGCTGGCCTTCAGCTCTATAGATCTTAGGCATCAGTGAAGAATTGCTGCACGCTGACCTAAATACTCCAGCAGCTTTACTGCAGCGCTGGCTCGGTGACGAGGCTGCCATTTCCCTGGTCTCTCCTCTGCCCTATATCCTGCCTTGGAGATAAAAAAAAAAAAAAAAAAAAAAAAAAAAAAAAAAAAACAATAAAGAAAAGACTGTAATCCGGTGATACCGTATAGAATAACATTTTCCTCCAACAATTTTTCTGGAAAACAGAGTTTCTCAGTGAAATCTGTTGTCTTAATCTTCCCCTACTGCTCCCCTTCCCTGCCATCTCATTATGTTGTTTTATCTCAGAAATCCTGCCACATTACAAACATACGCTGTCCTCAAGAGAAGAGAAAGGTGCCGCCTCCATTCCCTCCTTTCCTTGCATCTCCACCATGTGCTCCATAGTACGTCAACAGAGAGTGGGGAGGGAAATTTATTAGATAAAAAGGGGGTCCCAATGTGAAGGTAAGCCTGGACCTCTGACAGCAGACATCTGAGACGTCCACATTGCACTCCAGTGGTGTATTATTAACAGGGCGCTCAGTCCAGCTTGAGAAGTACAGCTGATAATATGAAAGTGTCTTTGTAGCTGCTGATCTGTACTAGATAGGAAATGAAAAAAAGCCAAAACCCGAACCCTTAAATGCCTCTAAAATTTCACTGGAATCAAATTAGATTGGCAAATCTATTTTTTCCTCTAAAAAAAATTAACAACTGTAAAGGTACATCTGGGATTACTAGTAATGGGGAATTTTCATCGTTGCAGTCTCGCTGTACAGGGTTACAGGGGCAACACAAGCAGAGGATCCCAGAAGGCAAACTTTCTCTTCCTTGTTTTTCTTCATGTGACAGCATTAGGCCTTGAGAAGACACAGCATCTTGCAGAATGATGAAGCACGGTACTGCACTGCCTTGCCTCCCTTGGTAGTTCAAGGAGATAGTTGCCTGGACCTGGAGACCGCTTGGTAGAACCTGGTACACTACAGACTGCTCTGAATAAAATCCTTGCCCTCCTTTCTGCTCTGAACCACGCAAAGCCACGGGCTTGCTTCTCTGCTCCTCCATGCCGCTTTTGTGTGGCCTGATGTGAACCATTCGGACTAAAATGCTCAAACTCCATCCCTGGCCTTCCTGTCTTCGTTACAAGGCTACTGCAGCCTCCAAGGGACCGGCCACCCCTGTGTGCTGCACCAGAGCTATGGTGGTGTCTGTCCAGTGGGGTTGAGGCTGTGGTTTTTGTTTGGCATTTGGTGAGATGGAGGAAACAGTCCTGCCAGTCATTCAGCCATGTATGTCAGGAGGAGAGACCATTACAAACAGGTTTTCTTGCAGATTGTTCAGTTAAGTGGGAAGAAAATACTGCAAGGCAGAGCAATAAACATCGTAATTCACTCAGCAGGATTTGCAGGGCAAGGTGAATAATGCAGAAGCAAGGGGAAACAGTGCGACTTTATTCCAAGATACATAAAAATACAACACTGCAGCCTGATAATTTCTTAGAATTTTAAAAAAAAAATCCTGTAAAGACCAGCATCTTGAGAGAAGTGAGGGATTCCTTGAATTCAGGAGGCATCTTTTCCTAAAGAAGGGGGGAGCAAAAAGGAGGTGAGGTCTGACAGCTCTGCCTTACACTCTTTGGCTGATCCTTTTCTTCTTGAGGTAATAAAAATAACAGTGTTTTCAGAACTGCTCTTGCCGACAAAGTGACTGTGACAAGGGCTGGTCTGGGGAGATGTCAGCCCCATTTTCACCTCATGCCACTTCTTTTTCCTCCCTCACTGACCTCTGATTAAAATGGATCTTTCTTTTACAGCCATAGTCTTGCCAGGGCCAAATCCTCAACCCCATGGTGAAGTCTGAGTGACAAAGCTGGGTGAGAGGAAGGAGTGATGGGGAAGCTTGGTGTCAGCAGGACTGGGTTTTGAGAAGAGCTCCCTGAGGAACAAGTGTGTACAAGATGTTTTCCCCCTCCCTGAAGAGTTCAGAGTATTTCTGTGGTTAGGGACAGGGGCTGGACTTCATCAGAAGATGACTGGTAGCCTTGAAAGCCAGTGCCCAGCTGACTTTTGCCAAGATTGTTGGGTGAGAGAGGACACAATGCCCTAAAAGCTTGGTGCCCCACTGCTCTGGGGGAAGGCTTCCCTCCACACCGTGCCATACAACTGCATTTCAGCTGAGCAGAACCAAACTGAGCTGGAGCTTGCCCCGGGACAAACCAGTCAGATCTTTTGTTTCCCTCTTTCTCACAAAGGACTCCTGAAGCTGAGAACTGACTTAGTTTCCCTACCTCTCAGCGCACATTGCAAAGCCCATCTTCCCCAGGCTGCAAAGGCAGACAGCATGATGTGATCAGAGATATAGGTCTGGAGGCCATGGGATGTTTTAAGCAGGCATGTACAATTTGACAGTATAGACTGTATTTGGGATTTTTTTTTGACAGAGAACCTGTTATTAGAAGTTTTTGTATTGAAATTGTTGAATTAGAGTATCTCACTGAAAAATGTAGATGTTTTATTTTTGTATGAAAAATACAAAATACACTGTGGAGCACTGCAGTGGCACTAGTGGACTAAAAGTAAGGTAATATGAGAATATATCCCCACGTGCGCTGGTTTGTCTGTCACCTGCCAAGAGTTTAACTTTCAGTTGATTTCAGCAACTTCGCTCTTAAAGGTACTGCGCTTTCCAAGTAATAAAGTAAATGCAAAGATGGCAAGCAGTACATTTAAAATATTTATCAGGGCTAGTGCAATAAATATATTCCATTCCCCCATTTCTATTTATGAATTTACTTAAATGCAGCTAGATGAAGTAATTTTACACAGAGCATAATATTATTCCCTTGCATTAATCATGCATTGATTGCCAATGCAATCTGAGATAGTGGTACCAAAGAACAAATAGGAAATATGCTTCCAGATTTTGTTATTTCTCTCCCACTGTGATCACTCATTGGGCTTGCTTTCCTTCTCCAACCCACCTTTCTGTCGCAGGCGAGAAGCCGAGTGTGCCAAGGAGGAACGGTGGTTTGCAATGCATCTGTGCCACGCTGTTGTATGGAAGCTGGTCCTCCTGCTCCCACGTGGACCATACACAGAGGGCACATTACATGCATGGCTGCTGCAGCATAAGCTCTTTGAAACACTATGTCAGCTTGTCTCTCTGATATCCCAATAAACAGAGCTTTTGGAGCATTAATTTTTCAAGATGTGGGTGGTTATTTATACCATTGCAGTCTACATAATGGCTGAACCTTGTTCTGCCAGGTTGCTATTTTATTTCTTCAGGATTCAGTGCACTTTCTATTGATGCTAGCGGCAAGTCTCCCACTTACAATGCTGGGGGAGGAATTGTCTATTGTGATAACAGTATATTGTATGTGAAATCTGATAATGAGGATTTTGTAGATACGGCACTGCATTGATTTAGTTGATTTAATGTCTTTTCTATACCTTGATCTGGAGCAATACCCTCTCAGCTAAACTTAGTCCTTGAAACTAAAGCAGACTTTTATCAAATTATTTTTTGCAATGGTCAAAATAGAGAAGGAAAGAAGAAAGAGCGATGGTTTATATGCTGGTGGCTCCTGCCTTTCACAAGTGATAGGAAAATTTCTGTCTCAAGAGACACTGAAGCTTTTATCTCCAGGTGGGAGCTGGGAGGCAGGAGCAGGTGTCTCTCACATTGGCAAGCTCTGCAAAAGCCTGTATCCCTGTCTGAGCAGAAAGCTCAGCAGGCGTTCCTGTGGTCCACAAATTGTTGCCAGCTGTCAAAGGGAAATTGTTCAGCAGTGAGTCTCCCGGGTTGTGCTCTGGCCAAAATTCAATCGAATTACAAACCAATTACTCCAGCCTGTCCCAGAAGCAGGAAACCACCATCAGCTGGCTGGTGGGATCTGGTCTCGGTGACAGACAGGGCTGCTTCTCGCCTGCTGCTATGTGTTTGCAGTAGCTCACTGGTGTACAAATGCACCTCTCCCTCCTTCCACAAGCTGTGGGAATGATGATTTCCTGAAAAAAATTAAAAAAAAAAAAAATGAGGAGAAGAGGACTGAAAGGTGTACTGCTGCAAGCTGCTTTTCTCCATGCAGTGATTTCTTGGCAAAACATCTTCTGCAACTCCAGGCGCCACATCTTCCCAAAGCGCTACCACTCACGTGTAACTGAAATAGCAAATTTGCTTTTATTTCAGATACAGTTTGGCTACGGACAGCCTGGCCGTAGATTATAGTTGATACCAAATCCAAGAGACCTGGCCAAGTCTATAGGCAGCAAGACTATCTAATGATAGTTTCTAATCAAAAACATTTTGGAAAAGAGAAAGAAGTTTCCTGTTTGGGGACTATGTTAGCCTCTGATTATTTGTGATTAAAGGCAAGACATTCATAAGAAACAGTTTGTCATACATACACCTTGTTGTGTTTCTTCCCTCTCTCTCTCAGCACTGACTGCCTACGACATGCTGAAGGACTTGGTGATGGATCTTAGTAGGATGCCTCAGCTAAAGCCCCACTTAAGCCCATTTGTAAGCTGGATCTTC
>NW_009622992.1:13122-28294 GCF_000690535.1 Cariama cristata
AGTGGAGCGTTACCAGGCTGAGGCAGTGGGCTGCCTGTGGGCTTTGAAGGGATGAGACCCGTAAGAGCAAAAGGCAGAGAAGAACAGGGAGATGTGGATGCCTGAGGGTATAATCAGGAGCTTCTTCCCATGAAAGGGGTGGAGGGAAGCTTTGATTCCTCTCTCTCCCACACGCCTTCACTTCCCTTTCTTTTCCTCTCTATTTCTAGTCCCGTAGGGAGAACACTGCTATTAAAGCAAAGCTCTAGGGAGCTAAAATATATGTAGGGATTCTTTGGAGGAAAATTTGGCTCTGGTGAAGTCAACAGGAGTTTTGGAATCAACTTCAATGGAGCCTGAATTTCACCTTGCTGTAGTACTGTCCTAAAACATTTCCAGGTCTGTACGAAACATTATCTCCCCGATGCTGACTTTTCTATCAATCACAACCACATGGAGCCCGATACCGTCCTGTGAAATTCGCCAGTCTTTTGTGATAAATCACATCCTTCTCTCAAGGGGTAGCGACAAATAAATACCCCTTAATCACCTTGAGAGTGGATTCAACAGTTTCATGTATCACTGGGCACCATGACCAGACCTTTGTAGTTTCAGTGGGAAATCAAATGTTTCTGCAGAAGTTGTTTATTTGAGGGACGACTGGAATATTCCAGTGATCCAGATTTAGTTATTTTTGGTGTCTCTTTCCATAGGGAGCCAGCAACCTATTTAAATCCAGGGGACCCTGGCTAGTTATTCAAGTTTTGCTCTGCTGGATTTGTGCTGTGTATATTTTGGAAACAATGTCCGGTCTGAGCAGCAGATAGAGCAATGCCACAGCTCACATCAGTGAAAAGCTCTTGTGACTATTTTTTTTTCCTCTTCCATTTTCAGTGAAGGCTGTGCTCTGTTCTCCCTCTTTCTATATTTTATTGCCAACGTGGAATGCTTTAAAAATGCCATTAAGGAATGTGTTACCCAGTAGGTTCTACACTGCATTTCACTCTCTATGCTCTTTCCAACAGCAGTGAAGCTCTGAATCTACGATATCATTCTGATGATCGAAAAAGCACAAGCATTTTCTGTTTGGTAAGTGTAACTCTGGGGCTACTCACTACAGGCTTCTAACGTAATGTGCAGAGCCTACGTTTCCTTAAACGCACAGTGATTTTGACACGATTGGCCTGATATTCCGAAGTACTTGAACATCTGAGGATCTCAAGCTGATGGTCTTCAACTTCTCAGAAAATAAGACCAGACACTGGAGATTCAAAAGTTAAATCTAAAGAATGAGCCACCCAAATTTGTGAAATGCAATGACTTAGCTTTTTCCTCATCCCCACTTTCATTTCTCATTCTTTTGTATCAGAAATAGTGTGGCCAGCAGGACCAGGGCAGTGATCGTCCCCCTGTACTCGGGACTGGTGAGGCCGCACCTCGAGTACTGTGTTCAGTTTTGGGCCCCTCACGACAAGAAAGACCTTGAGTTGCTGGAACGTGTCCAGAAAAGGACAACGAAGGTGGTGAAGGGTCTGGAGCACAAGTCTGATGGGGAGTGGCTGAGGGGGCTGGGGTTGTTTAGCCTGGAGAAGAGGAGGCTGAGGGGAGACCTGATCGCTCTCTACAACGACCTGAAAGGAGGTTGTAGCGAGGTGGGGGTTGGTCTCTTCTCCCAAGTAACAAGCGATAGGATGAGAGGAAATGGCCTCAAGTTGCCCCAGGGGAGGTTTAGATTGGATATTAGGAAGAATTTTTTCACTGAAAGGGTTGTCAGGCATTGGAATGGGCTTCCCAGGGGAGTGCTGGAGTCACCATCCCTGGAGGTATTTAGAAGACGTGTAGATGTGGTGCTTAGGGACGGGGTTTAGTGGTGGACTTGGCAGTGCTGGGTTAACAGTTGGACTTGATGATCTTAAAGGTCTTTTCCAACCCAAATGATTCTGTGATTCTATGATTCCTGGGAGAATTCAGCCTGATTTCTTCACTTGCACTCTACCTTTCAAAAGACTCTGGAGCCACTATTTCACCATCCTCAAAGGGGCCTGGGATCGGGGAGTGCATCAGCAGCAAGGGCTGACTCAGCAGTGAGAAGCGGTTTTCAGTTACAAACCTGCTTCCCACAGTGACTCTGAGCAGGGAGTAATCAGCATATGCATGCAAACACATTGCCCCGGCATGATGAAATGGCAGCTGGTCCTCGTGCAACATCTGCCTCTGCTGTCAGTCTCTCACGTATGCCCATGTAGCACCATCCTCTCAGCAGCCAGACACCCAGAGTGGATCTCCCCTTGCGATCCCTTCCCAGCTGGCAGCAAAGGATCCCTCGCCTGCCTCTTTCCCAGACCTGCCTCTTTCTGCAGACCTCTGCCACTAGTAGGGGGGATCAGTGCTTTGGGAAGCCCCTGGCAGAAAATAGGACTGTAGTTTTTTATATATTTATACACTAAGATGATGTGAGGTTTCCCTCTGCACTGCTTTGTCACCTCCAAACCCTGCCTCAGGCTGGTTTGGCTGCGTCCTTTGGGACAACACGGCAGCGGGACTGGGAACAGACTGGCTGCACAGGAGTGGGATGCTCAGAGACATACCCACTTCCACCATGGACTCACCGCATGAGGCTAGAAGGGCAGGTAACTTCTCTCTTCTCTATACTTAAAGATTAAAAAAGCAGCTCTGACCTACTGAGATTGAAATAACTTAGGAGCCTGGGCAGTGTCTTATTAACTGATCATTGCCAGAAAAGGAAGAGAAAAAATAAGCTATAAAAAACCTCTTTCACTTGCCTTGCACTGCCATCTCATTCCCATAACCTCTACCTGCCTCCCTGGGCCCTTGTATCTCACTTAGCACAAGCAAAAACTTGGTTGTCCCACTGAGAGACAGAACCCTGGTGCAATGCACGGAGAACCCTATCAGGTAGCTGTGGTTAAGAGCAAATTTCATTAGAAATATTGCTGAAAGACGGAGGAGGTGGACGATAAACTAAGGGCTGGCACAGAGCGTGTCCTGCAGGAGTCCCTAGGGCTACTTTGGTGTCTTCAGAAGACTGGGCACGGAGTCTGGGGCATTTTGTAGACCTCAATCTTCTACTCTTGTGAGTAGTCCTGGAGGAGGATGGCTTTAAAGTCCCTTTCAGACAGTTTTTGGCCAGAGAAATGTATGTGTCCAAGATGCTGCAGATGATTAGAATTATTTTTGCTAGCACAGTTTGTTAAGAAATGTCCTGAGTGAGACAGTTGCTCAGTTCTTTGTTCTGTGAGTTATAATGTGAAAATAAACGTTGCTGTGCAAATAGAGAAAGGCTGGTGAGTCTCTACTAACTTCCCGATGAGTACCACCAAAGCTGTGGCCTCAAGAAGCTGCAAAGGTTTTGTCAAATAGGGCTAAAAGGGTCTAAAGCCTGAAGACTGGCCTCCACTCCTGGAAGAAGAACGAGTGGGATGCTGTGTTCTTTAGCACTTTGCTGTGTTCCTTCCAGATGCTGTCTTGGTCCAAGCAGATGATGTCCTCAGTTCAGTACCTGGAGTCTGTATAGTTGACAAGGTAAGCAGAGCATTTCCCGATTACTGGAGAGGGAACAGATCCTAATTCAGCAGTCCCACTTCATCTCAGCACCAACTTATGATTTCTCAGGGCTTGCTAATGGCAACCAAAAGTCAATAACTATGTCCTGCCTTGTTTCCAACCGGTGTCAAGGCTTTTACTATGGACTTGCTGATTTCCCCTCACAGCTACTCACTTCTCACGTGCCACTGCTGCTCGGCCATGCTGGCCCTTTATTGCAAAGACGGCGACTGGTAGTGTAACGTTTTCTGCTGGAAGAAACACAGGCCCTTGCCACTTGCATAAAGAAATTCCTACAGCATCAGTCTATTTGCTTGTGCTTTTCCTCTGTGTACATAACCTATAACTATTTTTATCTAGCTAGGTGCAGACCTTTTATAGTTATCTCTGCTTATTTTCAAAAACCTTAACATTTGGCACATATCGTATTGGTCCCACTGATTTTGTGTTGCTTTTCTTCCCTATTCCCTTCATTCCTTGCCTCCTCTCCTCGGTGGATCCCAGCCCATGGTCTCCTCCCAAATAAGCACAGGCTGGTTTCAGCGTGTCTGCCCCACTGGGATTTAACCTAGCCCCTTCCCCCAACCCAAAATTAATAAAACCTTCTCACAATAGTCAGTCACAGCGCTGGTGGCTTCCTTCCAGCTCTTAAACATACAAACCTATTTATAGCTCGAAAGGCTTGAAAAGAGATCATTAAGGGGATACATTTGCAAATGTAGAACAAAGATCCGATTCTGGGATTTTCTTTACGCAATTACTTAGTGTAAATAATAATGTTTGACACCTGCTTTCCTCTCCTGTAGAAATCTCAAAGCAGTTTGCATCTATGAATTCACTAAGCCACTCAGCCCGAGTGCAGCAGAGACGTCCTTGAGGGTCTTTGACTGACACCACATTCAGATCTACTAACGTTATTTTTCTTTTAAATTCACTGACTTGCTCTTACTCTGTCTGTGACCCCACTCACGTTTCTCCTCACTTCAGAGGCTGAAGCATGAGTGAATTAGACCTTCACAGATTCGAATTATATCAAAAATACAGCGCTACAGTGCTCAACGGTGACATTCAGTGGAGACCCTGAGCTCCTCGCTTTATTCTGAAGCCATTAAGCATTATCATCCATCTATAAAATATAGCACAGTTACACACTGATGCAAAGAGATTTTTTTTCCCCCTACTTCTTCCCCTTCACTATTAATGTAAGGTGAACATCAGAATGTGGGGCTCAGGAGCTCCATCCTAGTCCTGCTCTACAGTGACAACCTGAATACATTTTTTGTGCAAATTAGGTTTTGTTGTTTACCTTTGGTTCTGATGAAAAACTGCAAACTTGCAGTTAGTGTTCGAAACCCAGTGCTAAGTTGGAAAAGTCATGCATTACTCATGGAAATGCACTTCAAAACCAGAATTTCTCTTCTGGATCGTGTCTCCACCCAGAGAAATCAGGACTGACAAACCCCAAACAGGACTCAAGCTGAGAATGCAGCCATGTGAGCTTATAAAGACTTTTTTTATCCCTAAATTCAGATTTTTTTCCATTTCCCTGTCACCCTTCAGCTCTAAGTGCCACTGTGCTGCTGGTCACAAAAGCTCTGCTGTGATGTGCATCGGTTTGCAGTTTCTTTCCGTGGAGTCAGGCCAGTGTTACAAGGATGATCACGTTGACTTAACCAAGCAAAGCCATCCTGCACCTGCACCTGATACAGCCTGACAGCTGGTGGAAAGCACGGCAAGGCCAGATATTTCAAACACTACTTACGTCCTTTTGTAACCATTTTTCACAAGATACTTTCCTTAAACTTCAAGTCCACATTCTCCCAAAAAGTGTCTTTTGGTGGAAGGGTTGATTTGCTCTTCTTCTTGCCATGAATCATCTTTTTCATTGAATCTTTACTGTGAGCCTTGACAAAGGTTTCAAAGTCCATTTTGTTTTCCCTGAGGAATCATCAAGGTGCAGATCAGAGGCCTCATTCTGAAGAATGCTGGGCATGCTTGGGCAGCGTTGTGAGTTCTGGACTCCTGTATTACATAGATGTGCTCCCCTTGTACCTGGATAAAGCCTAAATGACACATCTCAGTGAGATTTCCCCTAGAAAATAGGCAAAAAATAGCTTTATTTATGAAGCACGTTTTAATCCAAGTCAAAACATTAGGCCTTGGCTCTGAGAATTCAAGTGCAATTTGTCTTGGCTACCTTCTGGATAAGGGGGTATAACACAAAATGGGGACATGGGGATTTTAGTAAGTGGGGTAAAGGGTGGGAAGAGGAGCTAGAATCACAGTTCTTTAGGGCCCCACAAGGTATGACTTGGAGGTGACTCCAGAAATGTCTCTGTAGAGATCAAGTGCATGTCTAATCCTCGTCAGGTTCCACAAAGGTTTTCTTCTACTCATGTGCAGAGCTTGACCTGATTGGTCTTCTCACGGCTCATGTAACGAGCTGGATTAAAAAGCCTCTTATCCTTCTATGCCTTAAGTCTATTTGTGCAGGGCACAGTCACTTTGAAACCATGATGGACTTGGCAGAAAGACTCACTGAGATTCTTTGCATTAACAGATTTTTCCTTGTTGTGTTCACTGGGCTGTGTTTACATGTCTTTGTCCACAGCATACGCATCACCACTTTTTGTTCACCTGAAATATGCCTACACTTTGAGTACTCAGAGGTTCGTGATACCGTTCTATGTCTCATACTCTGTCTTTGGCTCAGTTACACCTCCTTTACACCTGAACAGAGGCTCTTTGGAGCAGAGATCTGTTGGCTCTGTGGAGGTGCTGGCTGCTCTTTAGGGCATAAAAAAATTACAGCCCAGAATGGGGCCAAGTTGCTGATGAATAGCGGTTGTGGGTGCCAAGTTGCTGCTGACTCTCGGGCCTGTTGGCAACTCCTCTGGCCACACCTGTAGCCGTGAACTGGTGCCAGTGCCTGCCCTTTGGTCCTGAGGCCAACTGGCATAGTCTGGCCATGTCACTACTTTTAGCTTCTAAAACAAGTTTGCAGACTTCCTACTATTAGTATTCCCTGGTCCAGGCTGACTTCTAAACTTTTGTTTATAAGAGTGCTGCTTACCCCAGGCCATAATGATGCCCGAGACCACTTCAACAGCTTCACAGTGTTGATGTTCCAGTGTCTGAGCCTGGTCTCTGGTTCTGTTCATGCCAAACGAATGCCGACTTGCTTTGTGGTTTAGCAATATCTTATTTCCAACCATGAAGGATTTTTTCCCTGCTCGGTTGGTGCTAATTCCTGTGAATCCCCTCATTGTATCCCAGTTTTCAGTGGATGTGTCCCCTGGGCAGACTTGCAGTGACACTATGCGTGTGTCTTCACTACAATTAAAAAGTGGCAGCAATCTTGTAGAGATGTAACAGAAATCTCTGGTTTAAAGTAATCATAAATCATAGTTCAGCACTTACCTTACTTATTTGCAGCAACATAAAACAACCCCTGCCAAACCCCAGGCTGCACATCCAGCTGGTATTTCTGCGAGGTACACACATCCTATACCCCAGACCTTTCAAGGTCTGAAAAGCCTGGAGGATCATGTCCTAAATAGCTCACTAAAGGTCATGAGGAATGTCTGAACAGGATGTGGAAACAGCTCTTCCAAGTCACAAGCTAGCACAGCAGGCCCTGGAGCACATTTTTCTCAAATTTAAGGGATGATGGGGCTTTTATATCCTTTAAATTTTCTTCCCTCTGTAATAACACACAGGAGTAACCTTAGTTCATATACGCCAGGGTCATAGCTCCAGAAGTAGTCAGAAAGCAAGTCTCAAGGGAAAAGAAGGACCCCCATAGGGCAGAGGAATGCTAATTCAATGGTCCAAAGGCCTTAACTGTATGTGCGTTCATATATTGCAACTCAAAAGTGAGTAAAACAACTTCCATGACAGTGATACACCTGAGAAGGCTGAAAAAAAATTAATCCTGGAAAACAGAAAGGGTGAATAAAACACAGAGGAGTAGAAGAAAATGGGTGTTTGTCTGTTGTCCATGGCAAGCTCAAAGTAGAACCTTGTTAAGGAGGGGCTGATAGGGAAAAGGAGGCCCCTGGCACCAGATATGGGAGCAGGAGGACTTGCAGAGGTTTCTTGCTCAAGAGAGGGTTGGGAGGGCAGCGCACCAGCAGCATACGAAGAGCAATGGAAAAGAGCAAGGAAGGCCAGATATGCACCATGTTGTCTGCGGAGAGCTGCTGCAAAGGGAAGTCCACCTAATCTTTGGTAACTCTAGCTTGGTAGGTACTCCGTGTTGAAGATGAGAAGTAGCACACGTCGCTCTGGACACAAGAGCGCCCTCTGCACAGCCTGTGGGTGGCTCTCCAGCATCCGTGGGGGACAGACACGCTCAAGGACAAAGCAGGTCTCATTAGGGACAGCTCTGGTGAGTCCTGGAGCAGACCCTGGCAGGTGCTTGTCAATTCAGGATGCGGTTGTTCAATCTGCCTGTATTAACACTGGGGAAAAAATTAGGGTAAGGTAATCACCCTCTTATTAACATAAGGTTCACCAATCTCCCCACTTACTAAAACAACAATATTTTAAAATAACCTTTTTATTTTCTACCATGCTTGGATCCTAGGGTCTTATTTTAGCTGTCACATCCAGTCTGCTAAGAGAGGCAAGTTCTGTATCTTAGTCTGCGGTGTGATTTTCTGTTTGTTCTTTTGAATGACTTTGCCCAAAGGGGTGATAATAAAAAAATGTGAAAGGTGGTGTCAAAATAATTTCTCTGAGCCTGGAACATACATTTTTTTTCATTATTCTTGACATGCCCTTTTCTTTGTGTCTTTTCTCTTCCTCTCTCCACTTACGTTCAGTGTTAGAGCAAAGTAAAACACATAATACAGATAATTCTGCTTCCAGATTTCTTGGCTACCATTGACCCACTCTCATGTGGATATGTGGGAGCTCTGCACACCACATACGGTCTATATTCCCATGATTTATGAACACACATAATTTTCCATTCATAAGTGCACAAAAGCATGGTCATACGGAAGATCCTTTGACTCCTGCTGTTGGGAGTTCTCTTGCTATTTATCTAGAGCCAAAAGCTACAGAAGTATCCCAGAAGCAATGTCATCCAGCAGCAAATAAAAAACAAAAAAACCCCAAAACCAAAACAAAAAAAAACCCCAAAAACCAAAAACACAAAAAAACCCAAACCAAACCAAACCAAACCAAAAACAAAAAACAAACAAACAAAAACAAAAAAAAAGGGGAAATGCTCCATATTGTCATACAGATTATCCAAAATAGAGCTTATTAGGTCCTTCCATTCTGTTGGCCAAGTGGGGTGATGCTTCCAAGAGGAAGGGAGCTAACACAGTGCTTCATGTTTGTATTCATTTGGGTGGGAAGCTGGGATCTGGGAGGGCTTTAGGAACAGACAGTCCCTCCATGATATTTAGAAGGATGTCAGCGATGTCTGGTGTTTTCTTGTTATATGCTGTGGTGAAGAACTGAAAGGAAGAGGGCCCATGTTGCTGAAAGGCTGCTTATATGTGCTATCAGGCATTAATTGTCTCTGGTGACGTGGTTTGTAACGAGGCGCCAGTGTTAACGCTCCCACTCCGTCTGCGTGGCTCACAAAAGTGTAGGGAGTGGGAGCCAAATGGCAGCTAAGTGAGGTTGGAAAGGATCAAGAGCAGATGACATTGTTTCAGCACTAATTCCCAAATAAGGCTGTTTTAGGAAGAAAGCTCCTCTCGTGGTGATACCATATTAACACATAACGTGCAACCGGTGGGGTGGTTTCTCCCCCTCTCAGTCCTCTTCACCTCTTTCTAAATTGTTTCCTCTCTACCCCAGATTTTTTGTTTTAAAGCCCACTGTTAAGGACCTAGTCTGCTTCTAAACACCCTCACGGGTATTTCATACATTTAGCAAAAGCGGGGGCTGATTTTTGAACGAGTGCCACCATTTTGGCATTTGTGTTTGGGAGCTAGCATCTCCAAACCTGTATGTCAGGGGTGACATCTCAGGATCAGACATGGCTTAGCTGGCACCATGGCTCTGTTCCTGGACATGGCCGCTTCTCCTGAAGTCAGTGCAGGGTTAGCATTTGTGCTCTCAGTCTAGATAGATAAAACATAAGCTGACGTGTTTTCGCTCTTTAGTATTGACATTACAGCAACTCTTTAAACGTATTAGATGATGTACTGACACGGCGGACACAGTGGTCCAGCTCCCACATCAAAGACAATGAAAAAGATGGAAAAATGACAGATGCGCCATGTGGGGCTATTTCAATCCACCTATGTCTTTAATATCCACAGCTGAAAAATGGTTAAAATGCAAATCATTTCTCACTCTGGGATCCTCTGCAAACCACAGTGCCACAAAGCTTGTAAAGATTAATTGGATGCTACAGTCAATTGGTCTTAGTGAGCTACTGAACTCACTGCAGAAACAGGATTTGCCTCATGGCTGAAACAAGGGACTGGGAATCTCCTGGCATTTGTTACAGTCTCCACCACGGATTTGAAATGGTGGCTTAGGCTTTGTTTTTCTGCCTCGCTGTTCTCCTGCCTGAACTAAACAGTATTGCCTGCTTTGTAGAAATGCTCGTGCTGGGAGATTAGCAAGGTGTACCGAGGGCCTGGCACAGCGTGGCCGCAGCTGGAAATTCCAGGGACTGTTCACTGAAAGGCCATGTGTTAAGTAATTGTCCTTTTTTTTTTTTTCCCCCATTGTGGCTGTTGGTCTGTCAGCAGCAGTGGGAACACAGCATTGAATGCATCATCACTGTCCCCTGACATAATAGAGGAGTTGGGCCACAGGTTGAGCATGGGAGATTTGTGAAGGTAGGGTGCACAAATGGTTTTAACATGGAGATACGCACATTTTCCTGGCACGGATGATGCATGCAATGCGAACAGTCTGGAGAATTGCTTTGAGCGGACACACTTTGCAAATAACGTTTGTTTTGTTTCGAAACTAACAGTGAGCGATTGAAACACACAAAGGTATTGGCAGTGCCACAATCAGAAAATTACAGAGGCACTCACACGTGATATGTTGACTGAGTTCACATACCAGAACACCTCTGAAGCTCAGATTTGTGAAAGAACAGAAGAGAACTGGGTCTTCAGATCCTACAGATATTCAGTGGGTTTTGAGGGCCCAACTCCTTTCAGCATTTAAAATAACAAAAACTTGATACAAATTTAATACAGGAATGGGCATTAATGCACTTTCCTTAGTTCAGGCCAATGATTCCTGGCTTGGGCTGCAGTGTCGAGGGGATGTTGTCACAGAGGTCAGAGGTTGGTGTCGGTAGATGTAGTGTGGCAGTGGCCAAAGACCCTGCTCCAGTCTGGTTCCCACGTGGTGGGGCTGGCAGGAGTGGCCAGGAATGGTTTACATCAGAGCAAAGGATCAGGCGTGCTCCAGCGAGGAATTACCCATAGGCAGTCAGGCAAGGAGGGAAACTGTTTCCTGATTGCACAGCAAACTATTTATTTTTTACAGATTTTGGTTTGATTAGCTGCTTTCTCAATACAGAGAATTTAATTCATATTTATTCCCAAATCCAGCCCTGTAGTTCACCATTCCATTTCTCCCAGCAGGTAATTCTGATTAATAGAAAGTGCTGTGAGGTCTCTTCAGGACACAAGGATGACTAACTCTGCAGCAAGTATCCACAGCATAGATCAAGCAACGAGATTCAACCAAAGGACCTAGAAGCAGGTTCTGACCTCCTTTACACCAGCAGAAGTCTCAAGTAACCCCAGTAGCTTCTAAGGATTTATCTGTCTTGTTTTAGTACAAAGAGTCCAAAATCTGAACTGACCTCCCTGCTGTATGCAGCACCAATTATTTTGTGCGGGCAAGGGTGGATCCCTTGTCCACAGATGGTTTTGGAATGATCTACCATTTTTACCCCACTCTGGCAAACAAGGTCCAATTTGGGGTGACCTGGCCCACTTTGAGTTGTGCTTTACCATAAGATCAGCTTCTTGGGCATTCAAAATATGAGGTTCTCCTAGGTGGGCTGCTATCCTATCTTTCTCTCAGTATGGTGATTCATAAATAGGATCTGGTCCATCCCTTGCTGGCACACAGATGGAGGGACTGGTAACTGAGATCATTGGATTGAATGGCCTAAATTCTGCCCTTCATCACCCCTTAACCAAAATGGTGACTTGGATGAAGGAGGAAGAGGAGGAGAGCAACTGGGGGGAAGACTTAATGTGTAAATTTAGGTCATTTTGGTGTACAAGTTAGAATTTACTACTGTTATATATATTTTGGACTGGACACACACTACTCAGATCCCTCACTACTATACTCTGTAAATGTCAGGAGCTATCTTGGCACGTTAGAGAGGGACACACCATACGGAATATTGCTGCATTATTTTTTAGAACAAAACTGACCTTTTCTCTTTTCCTCCAATATTGCCTGCAGGAAGACTTTGGCCATCCCTGGGTTTTATCTTATCTGCAGAATGAGTCTCATTTTCCACCTCAAGCTTTACATGGCAGGATGTGAATGTCAGACACTGCTCTACTTGCTCTGTGCACACTCTCTGACAGCACTGACGTGTTTATTATAATTAATAAACATTATTATTCATAGCACAGTGGCAGCTAGAGAGTCTACTGATACATTAGGGCCCTGTTACTCTAGGCCTGGTAGAAACTCACAAGAAGCAGCAGTAATTTAAATAGACAAAGAATATTGTTACTGTTTTACAGGTGAGACCCAGAGAGATTTGAGAATTTGTCCTATGCCTCACAGGAGGCTTTGCAGAATCAAAGCTTTGCAGAATCACATCCCCCAAGCTCCAACCTCTAATTTTACTGAGATGGAAACGCAGGAGGAAAACCACTTGCATACAGCCAAGTGCATCACATGATACAGCCTGGTTCTCTCAGCCCCACGGAGCTGAAGCACTTCTGGGTTTTTTGGTTTTGTCTTTGTGTTTCCGGTGATTATTTCTTCTTTTCTTCTTTGACTTGTAGCTTGTGAGTCATCGTTGTATGGAGAAAATTTTCATCCAAAACAAATGGAGCCCAGTTTTAACCAGGAAATCAAACGCTATTTCTTTTTCTTCTTTTTTTGCTTTCCCTCCCTTTTTTATATCAATGCAGTACCAGACTGGACCCTACAAAAAGAAACCCAAGTTCCATTTGGACTAGCATTTGATTGCCTTTTACTGCACCTTATATCAGTTCACTTTCATAAAGGCTGGTGTGGAGCATTTTGACACCTCTTTACTGCTAGATGTCCTAATCCTGCTGGCAGTGGGCTTAATCTCGTCCTGTACAGGACATTTGGCATGATCCTGAACATGTATCTCAGTAAGTTCTCTCTAGTTCACCTGAAGCATGAAGTGATGTCTCCATGATTGCTAGCTCAACAACTCAGCTGAGATTCAAATCCTCTTGAAAACTTAGCCCCGTTCTATTGTTCCTGAGAAATTTGCTGACCACTATGTCCTGCTTGGGCAGCAGCTTGAGAGCTGCCTCTGTATTCTGGGCTATGTCTGACCATGACTGTGCCATCCTATTTTTCCTCATCTACCTCCGCTTCAACTTATATTTTCAGCCCCCTCACTGCAGGTGGTGTTGGAGAACTCCTAGCTGTGAGTACTCCTATGGTATAAGTGCTACCAGAAATCACCTTGCTGTTGTAATTTGGGTGAGGAAGGAGGTGGTGAAGGGTTGTCTCTGCATCAGCGTTTGCTTTCCTCTTTCTCTTAGCTGCCATGCTTCATTTCATGGCATCCTCAGGCAAATGGGTACGATTATAACCTTGCCAGTCTACTCCATGCTGTGGATCCCATCCTAAATACCGCTAGGCTCCAGTCTCTTTATAACTTTTGGCAGACCTGTGGGCCAGATGAGGACATCCAGGCATTCAACATGTAACCTGGGACTGTTCCTGGAGTTATTCCATGTGTCGGATTTCCACAGATGGAGAGAAGTCATCCCCTGTTCCTCCAGGGAGGCAGCAGCTTCAGGATACCCAACACAAGTATCATCTCCCATGGCTGCTCAGAGGAAGGAGGAACCTTTTTCTGGAGTAACAGCCTCTGCGGATAGCAAGTGCTGTGGATTGGTAAGACACGTGGGCCTGTGATCACAGAGGCTTTTCTTCAGCAAAGGAACAGGTTAACAGAGCCCACGAAGACCATCTGCTGCTGCAATGGCAGAGAGAGCTCAGTGGATGGAATAGCAATGCCTGTGCTGGAGCTGGCCGGCATACAGAGGCTTAAAACACTCATCTCCTCCAGAAAGTTAAAACAACATGAACCTGGTGTACAGGCAATGACTTGAGATAGAATAACATGCAGTTATTAATGTTCCTACACTCAAAAGCCTATGGTACTGACTCTCTCCAGAAAGACAACCCTTCAGCACAGAGAGGTGACTTTCCAGTACTGCTGCTCCAGCTCACATATCACTTGGTGTGGACACCTTTTAGAGGCTATAAATACATAGATGCCAAGACACTGTCAAATTTGGTCGAAGATATAGACTTGTGGGTCATTTCACCTTATGGTGTACTGCAAACCAGTACAGCAAAGTGCTTTCCTCATTATGATGTTAATTTTTGCAAGGGAGGTAAAAGGAAGCAGACTTTGCCTCAGAGGAAAGAGAGCAGATGGCAAAATCTCAAGGCATGCTGTGTTTTGAGTAAAAAGAAGGCATCATGAAAGGCTGGATTTGAAGGCAAAGACCAGATATGATTTTGTCTGCTCTCTCCTATTGCCTTTATTTAAGGACAACAGCTGACTGCCTTTCCACTGTCTTTCAAAGGGCTGCATCAAATGGCATGTTTCAACTCAGGCATCTGCTCCTTCCAAAACACTGAATAGCCGTGGTGCTTCATAACACCATTTACAGCTGTGAATTTCAGGGGCACTAAGCACTTGACTTGACAGGCTTCCAGGTGGATATTCGAGTGTGGAGACACTTGAAAATACATGACACCCGGAAGACAAGGGACTTTTTTTTTTTCTTTAGAGAAATAAGAGTGTTTAACTCTTCGTGCTCAGTGCTGAGCATATCAAACATACACGAATTTAACCATGCCAAGTAGCAGAAGAGTATTACGGCTGTGAAGAAGCATGTTCATTAACACTGTTGAAAGCCTTCAAGCCTGCTCATCTGTCTCCCGAGGACCGGCTTCACGGAGAGGCTGCCATTCTTCCTGCGTCTTCCATCTCTCGGGCACGATAGACTCACCTCCTCCTGAGCACAAGAGAGGTAGCTCTTCGTGGACCATCCATGGAGTACATGCAAGGAAGGGAGCTCTTGTGCCATCTTCCCTCCAGTGTCCTCATGAATATAGGTCCTGATAGACTGGAAGGAAAAACTGAGATATTTCTAATTGCAGTATCAGCTTATAAACCCCATGTTGTTTGCATTTACCTTGACAACAGTTGCATTGCAGTTCCCCTCTCTTCGTGGTTTTGCTTTCTCTGTGCTTTGGCATTTTAAACTAACAGCTGATGTCGAAATAGAGTTGGGCTTTCCCAAATTTTCCACTTTTGATGGCAATCTTGTCAGACCTCTCAAACCACAAAGACGTATGGGTGATGAGGGAGTTCTCCGAATGGCCAGACACTGTGGGGAGCGATGCTGACTGTTCAGCATGTCTCACTCTG
>NW_009622992.1:28325-50378 GCF_000690535.1 Cariama cristata
CTGAACCCACCGACAGAGATGGGGAAACACAGTGCTTATCAAGGTACTATGTTCTGACTGAAACAGAAAAAAACATGTTGGATTCACAGATGTTAAAGCTTTTGGGGAGAAAGCATGGCTATTTAAAATAAAAAATAATAAAAGAACGAGCTCTGCTGGATCAAGAAGTCCTGTGAGGAGTAAGACTGAAACATTACCTGGTGTCAAATTCCTTAAAACACTAAATGAGGAGTTCACCAATTAGCAGCATATGTGAACAGCTCTCTGACCTGAGCTCGCTTTACTCAGCAGATGTTATCTGATGGTTTGGAAGTGAGAGGTAAGTTGTTGTCCCCAGGAGACAGAGGGTCACTGTGATCTAATGTCTGTATTTGCAAAGCCAAGGCTTGTTACTCATCCCTTAAACGTCTATTTTAAATAGTATCATTTTTACAAGTAGCCACGAGACAGAATTGTAAAGCAATTCCTTGTAAAAAGCGATCAGTTCAAAGACTAGTACCCAAGTAGAAGTAGCCTTTTCACATTGTAAACATAGTCTGTTCATTTTAGATTTCCCCTGTAGTAAATAATGGATTAAGTCATGAAAATCACATTATAATGAGAATGACATGATGCTTTAATGAGACCAGAGCTAGGAAAACTAAGCCAATTTTCTGTTCTCCTCAGAAATCAGGCTAAGGTTTATCATTAACATATCATGACCAGCTTTAATTAAGTAATTAATGACAGCAGCAAGATAATAGCAAGGTGCTTGGCAGTGTTAGTCTAGCTGGTGCATAGACACATCACAAAAATCTGAGCTTTGTCTAGAAAAGTTTACAACCTAAGAGAGAAGACTAGAACAGAAAGTCCACAGCTGCCAGCCTCAGGAGCACCCTAACTACAGACTGATGACAAGGTGGACTCTTCCCTACCCTTTGTGTTGAAGCTGAACCCTACCCAAAGAAAGACCAAGGCAGAGGTCTCTCACTGGTAAGTAGCCACTGGCACTCCCCCCAGGAGGAGCAGGCCAAGAGTCCTGCTCCTCACTCCTAGTGCTATTTATACGTTTCATACCATGAAGCAGGACCAGAGAAGTCCCTGGTGCAAGGAGCAACCATCACTCCTCATTCCTCACGCCAGAAGAGCCCAAACAACATGCCAGAGAGGCAGGATCTCTTTTGCTTGCCTTCTCTTGCAGATGCAAAGCCTCCACGCCTTTTTGCACAATAGCCCAGCTACAATTAGGGATGTGAAGTGTGGGGAACATTTCCTTCTCTCACTGACCTCCAGCAAACTTGCGAGTTGCTCATGTGGAAAGGGAAGCAGTGGCTTTGAAATCTCTCAGATTGAGGGTGTGAAACCCAGGTCTCACCGTTTCTGGGCAAGTGCTTGAACTGGCAGGTTTTCATACAAAAAGAAGGAATTATCTCTTCCAGTTATATTCAGGAAGAAAAAAAAGCTAGCTGGTAATCTCTACCAAAGGGGAGGATTATGGTTATGTATGGGCGTGCTCTGCAAATCCCCAGTCTGGATGATTGCCCTTGCCACTTCCCGACTGTGTGCCCAGGGGACACCAAGGTGTGCAGCAATCTTCCACTCTCTACCACTCGCTGGCTTTCACGGGAAGAAGATGTGGGTGCACAGGTTGGAAGTCATGACCTGTCCCAGCCAGGTCCTGGCTTGGCTTTATGGAGGCCTGTAAGGTCAAGTGTGGCTCATCAGTATTCTGCTGCCAGACAACTGGAAGTCCCCAGGTACAAGCTGATACATAATTTGGGCTTTCAGGTAAATACCTAAGTCCAAGAGAAAGGTGGCATTTTCAAGAATGACTTCTTCTTCACATTTCAGACTGTCTTAGCAATGCCCTGCTCAGCACCCTCAATGCGGTGGGCCCCATTCTGGGATGCCAGGTCTCCTCATGTGGCAGTGCCATAGGTGCCTCAGCCCATGTAATGCTAAGGGCCTTCCAGCTGCCATTCTGTTGCCTGCCTTTCCCTGGCAGCTTTGTACCCTTTCTCCCAAGCTGCCACAGGACTATTCTCCAGAGCTTCTGGGGCAGTTGTTTTCCCTGGTTGTTCTCACACTGTTGTTCTCATGCGGCTATTCTCATGGCCTTGAACCTGCAAACCCTGATACTGTTGTTAAGGTGGGTTCTCAAGGGGAGCAATTGCCACTGGGGTGAGGCTCATATCTACCCTTTCCCTTCCCCTTGGTGGTAACTTTCAATGAGGGCACCCAAAAATACACAAAGATTAACAACCAGCTGGCATGCAACACTTACCCTGATCAAAGTGGGCTCCCAACGGCATCATGAGCAGGAATTAAGCACAAATTTCCCCCCAACAGTTCCTGATGAAAACTATGTAGTTATTATGGAACATTATAATGGGGGGACCCTGCTACACTGAAGAGGACACACAACTGGGGGGCCCCATCACTCGTCTTCCCAGCTGGCCACTCAGAGAATTTTCCCTTTCCCTTATCTCTTTCTCTACTTCAACACTCGTGCCTTGTTGTCACTGACAGGCTGGTAACAGCAAGTGCTGTTTGATAAGATGATTGCAAACATGGTGCCCTAACTCGGGTTGCGGTTATGACTATATCTGAGAAAACTCGTACATCTAGGCACTTGTCTGCATAGCTCATCGTTCTTTCAACCAGCTGATTCAGAAATGCACTGAGCACTTTCCAGGAAAGGACTTGTGAGATGTTCAGCCCAACTTACGACCACATCTTTAAAGGAAACTTTGTGCCCCAAATTATTATAAAAAAGACCATCAGCATTGCCAGTTCTACAGCAATGGCTTGCGTTAAGATTTCATGATGTTGCAGAAGTGTGGACCTGCTTCCTTGATGCAAACAATGATGTCAGTTCATGACTGATGAATTTTTTTAATTGTCTTTATCTTTAGATCCACCCAGTAATTAAGACTCAGAAAGGGACTGTACAAATATGTTTGCATGCAAAAGATGATGTTCTGCATGGAGTAACTGATTATATTAGCAGCTTCAATTCTGGCTGCAGAGTTCCTTAGTCGTGCCAAAACTCAGGAGTCAATCCAGCTAAGATAGATATGGTTTCTTTGTATCTTTTCCAACTGCTGTTGGAGATTCACTTCAGCCAGAGTCCTAACCAGCGCAAACCCAGACAAAGCTCTGGGAACACACAGAGACAGAGAAGGCTCAAACTGAAGAGTCTAACTTCCCAGCATCCTGGAAGACAGCTGCAAGATGTTTATTAGCTGTGATGATACATGAGATAGAAGGAAAGATGACTAACAAGTCTTTCACTTGAAATTGTGGCTGAGTGTCTCATAACCAGTAACACTCAACTGGCTCTAGGCAAAACCCTCCATCAGTCCCAAAGAGCAGACAGTGCAGTGAATGTGTAAACTGAGGCTGGGAAACAGCAATTTCTCAAATCACTTGCCATTGCTGATTTCCACCCCTGGTGCATTGAGCTCCAGTACACAGTTAGCAATCCCCTTGCACCAGCTCATTATTGGCTCAACAATGTCTAACATAACTCACCCATTACACATTGTCTAGGGTTCGGCTGTCTTGGCTATAAACAGTGAAATAAGGCGAGATAAGAGATTACCCAGATTACTGGCAGCAGTAGAAGCGACAGAGCAACCTTGGCAAGGCTGCTTTTGCTATCTGGAAGAAAGCTGTGCAGAGAGGAAAACAAGGCTCTGCCCGTACTGGGGGCACAGTCCTTGGCACCCTGCTAGGAGAGCTTGACACAGGCTGCCATCACCCAAAATTTATGACAAGCCGCCCTTTCAGCTCAACAAGGCTCTGTACAGGCTTAGGGCATCTCCCCATGTGCAACGTTTGCCAATGGCATGGCCCTGCTAAAGGTTTGGACACGCAAGGGAGTGCCTAAGGAGGCACCACATGGCATCAGGGCCCCTCTGCTTCATCATATGCTTACCCTGAGCTGACGGCAAAAAAGGTTTACACTAACAGACACTGCAGCTCCTATTTGCAACCGGCTAAGCCTCATTAGAAACGAGTCGGCGTCATCTCAGAATGGGATCCCAGTGGGTGCTCAGGGAGGCGGTGGATGCCCACGTTAGCTGAGCTGTGGTAACTGTTCACGTACGCGCTCTCACCCCTTTGCAAGTAGCAAGGAAAGCATGTTGATCTAACCCTCTTCCACTGAGGCTTAACATAATGTGTTTTACCTCACGGCTGCCGTAGGCGAATTGTATGAATCAGTTAGCTATTGCAGCACAGCTGACATGTAAGAACTCAGCCATGTGTCTCAGCCCTCTGGGCTAACTATTGTCACAGTGTCCTTCCTCCTGCATTTGTCTCAGCTTGTTTATGACCCTGCGTGGTTGGGTCACATCAGATTTACTTTGTGGCTTCCCTTAGCAGGAGGCAGGTTGCCATTTCATTTTTACTATGCAGTTTTCACTTTTCTGGGCTGCTGCGGTTTAGATTCTTCTCCCTCCATGCAAGGGGGTGGTTTGCTGAGCTTCAGAAGTATTTTTTATGGTTTTACTTAAACCTCCCCATTGCCGAGCCTTTCTGTTCATATTCAGACATGTTCCTCTATTGCCTTCCATGCAAGTAACGAAGTTCTCTTCATAAACAAGCAAACAAACAAAAAAAGAGCTTAGCACCAAAAGCTGTTTAAAACAGATAAAGTTTAAAGCCTTTCATAAAAAGTGGGGCTGATTTTTGCAGTCCTCATTGTACTCAGTGGACCATTTTGTCATTATAACTTTGGACTATAGCAAAAGAACCTTGCAATAAAAGGCTGTCATAAATTGACCTTTTGTTGCAAATTCTGCCATTCAAGCATAAAGCAGCAAGAAAAGCTACATAAGCTGCGTTAAAAGTAGGTCACTGTACATCCACTGTTACCACGGCTGCTCCCGGCTGCGTGTTACTAACTGGGTTTCTTGGTTTGCGCAGCAACACGCATGCAGGCAAGATGGTGAACTCGCTACTCAACTTCATACTGTGTAGAAAGGCTGGAGTGGTGTTGGAGGTGATTAAAACCCTTCTTCCTAGGTAGGACAGGACTGCTGTGGACCATCCACAATGCCACTTTCTGAGAAATGGGGCATCCTAGTGGCAGGGATGGTGTTTCTGCCAAGATCCTGGTGGCTGGCACTGCCAGCCTTTAGGTAGGTCCTAGGACTGCAGAAGTGACACCGGGAGCTGATGGGAAGCTCTGCTGGTAATGCTGCAGGTTCAGATGCAGCAACAGTACCACAGGTCTGCATTGCCTGGCCTTGCTGAGCCTCTCTCTCCCCACTGTGCTCCCACCCAGAACTGAGACAATGCCCCCTGCGTGGGCTCCCTACCCCGGCAGCAGTTCTCTTCCTCCAGCCCAGGATGTCTTCTCTTTCCCCAGCAAAGCGCTTGCTCTATTATGCTCTCGCAGGTACGAGGTAGAGGGAAAGAGGTGAAGAAATAACTTGCACTGGGGATCTCATCTCTTTCAGTCTCGTCTTTTTAGTCTCCACTGTCGCATAAAGTCACCCAGTCCACTGTAATATTAGCTTGCTCTCAGCTAGAGAGCAGAGAGGAAGAAACTTTTACCTCCTCCACAACTGTCTGAACTATCATTGGTTCTTCACTATTGGTCCTCTGAAACATTCGAACGGTCTCAATCTCTTCAGCTCCAGGATAGTCCAAGTGAAAATAACAGAGGTGGCTTAACTCACCCTGTCCTCTTCCAGGGCTACATACTATGGGTGATACCTGTTAGAGGATCCCTGATTTTTTTTTCAGCGTTGTCAACATTGCTAAAGAGAAAGTTGAATCCAAGCCTCCAAGAATCAACAGGATCTTTCTCTGTTAAGTCCAGTGGGATGGCTACAGACATTACCTCAGAAAACCACCACGCTCCAGGAAAATGCTTAAGTGCACATAGCTCTAAAATGCCATTCTGAATAGGAGTGAACAAAGCTCAGGGTCAAATGTTTCCTTGACTCAGACCCTAACCAGCATAATACAGACAATAAAAACTGAGTGAGTCATAGGAACTCCTCAAGGAAACAATTATAACATCCATGTTCCCCCTGACTGTCCAAGCTTATCTGACTCAGCTGCACTAACTGGCCCAAAACAAGACTAGATTCAAGCTCCAAGCTCCTCCTGGAGATTGACAGCAGACCTTGGCCGGTGATGCAGAGCAAAAGCACTTCCCCAGAATGGGCAATCCCAGTGCCAGCTCTGCCTTGTCCTCAGCTCAAGGGTTTCCTGTTAAATCTTTTACTCAGCAACAGGGAGGAGCCTTCATTTACTATCCTTGACATAAAATGACATGATAGACTGAAGAGGAGAAATGGTTTCCCTTTGTATCTCCATTATAGACTTACACAGTGAAATAATACGTAGCCTTTGATCTTGTTCTGCTTGTGTTCTGCATCATCTTTGCAGCTGACTGAAAAATAAAATATAGGATGTATAGATTTAAAGACATTCAAAGTAACAGACTAGCTAGACTTTATGATTCATGCTGAATTATTTATTGCACAATAGATGACTTAAATGACTTACCTGTTTTCGTAGACAATCTGTCCACCCATCCCCTTCTATGGGCTGCTGTTGAAAGGGTTTAAACACTGTCAGAGAAGGGAAGAAGCAATGGAAGCAAGCAAGATGCTGCTGCCTAGTCACCAGAGGAAAGAACAAAAAGTGGAAGTTTTTGTTGTGGTTTTTTTTGCTTTTTTTTTTTTTAAATTATAGCACTGGATAGACATTAAGCAGGAAGGTTCTTCCCAATATTTCTCTGCCAGTTCTGAGTTGTCTCAAATGGAAGTATGGTTCCCTATACTGAATAAACATGGGCTAGGCAGAATGGGTGGCCCAAGATCCCACAGAGCTAGAACACCACAGCTTGGTGAGGGACAACTCGGTATGGCAACCAAAACCTTGCTTATCCGACTTGCTTATCTGACATGCAAGGTGCTGCATTTAATGCGCATTTTCTACCGGTTTTGAAGGCTTGGCACCAAAATACATTCAATACACTTCTAGATATTATATGCTAAAAGGTCTGTGGCCTGTATTGCACAGAAGACCCAAGCCTAAACATACGCTGATTAAAAAAATGCTCTGCACTTGAGTGCCAAACTTTTTAACTCTCCCTGAAATAAGCACCACAGAATTTCTGTTATCTCTGTAAGCCTGATTTTCTGAAGAGTTTATGCAGCCAAACTATCTGTGTGTTCACACATGTATTTATGTATAGATGTGCCACCCAGCAGAATCACAGAACAGCTAAGCTTGGAAGGCATCTTTGGGGACCATCTGGTCCAACCCCTGGTCAAAGCAGGGGCAAGTAGAACAGCTTCCTCAGGGCTGCATCCAGTCAGGTTTTTAGTATCTCCAAGGATGGAGACTCCATAACCTCTGTGGGCAACCTGCTCCAGTGTTTGACCACTGAACAGTAAAAAAGTTATTATGTTCACACAGAATTTTCTATATTTCTATTTATGCCCATTGCCTGTCTGATGGTGTCACAGGGCACCACCACTGCGAAGCATCTGGCCCATCTTCCTTACTGCGCATCTCCCCTCCACTCAGGTATTTATACTCATTGATAAGGTCCCGTGCGGCCTTCTCTTCTCCGAGATGAATGATCCCAACGTTCAACCTCTTTGTATGTATCTGACCCTTAATCATCTTTGTGGCCTTTTGCTGGGCTCATTCCAGTATGTCCATGTCTCTCTTATACAGGGAAGTCCAGCACTGGACACAGCACTCCAGATCTGTCTCAGCAGGGCTGAGCAGAGGGAAGGATCAGCTCCCTCGACCTGCTCGCAACGTTTTGTCTAATGCAGCCCAGGAGGCTGCTGGCCACCTTTGCCACAAGGGCACATGGCTGGCTCACATGTCACTCCTCTGTTTTTTTTATCATCTGCGAACATGCTGAGGGTGCATTTGGCCCTATTATTCAGGTCACTAATTAAGAAATTAAACAGTACTGGCCCTAGTATCAACCACCCATGGTACCTCAATGGTGACTGGCCTCCAACTGGACTTTGAGCTGCTGATCACAACCATCTGAGCCCAGCAGTTTAGCTAGTTTTCAGTTCACCTCACTGTCCACTTATTTACTCTGTACTTCAACATTTTGTCTTGAGAATGTTATGGGAGACAATGTCGAGAGCCTTGCTAAAAGTCAAGATAAACAACATCCACTGCTCTCCCTTCATCTGCTGAGCCAGTCATCTCATTGTAGAAAGCTATTGCGTTGGTCAAGCATGATTTGACTTTTGTAAGTTCATGCTGACTATTCCCAGTTACTTGGCATTATTTGCTCCATCTCTTTCCTAGGGATCACGGTGAGGCCAATCAGCCTGTAGTTCCTCAGATTCTCCTTCTTGCCCATGTTGAAGACAGGAGCAACATTTACTCTCTACCAGGCCTCAGGAATATCCCCCAATTACCACAACCTTTCAAAGATAATTGAAAGTGGCCTCGCAATGACATTGGCCAGCTCCCTCTGCACTCATGGATGTATCCCACCAGGTTCCATCGACTTGAATTTGTCTAGTCTGGCTAAATATTCCTTAAATTAATCCTCATCTATCAAGGGCAAGTCTTCCTTGCTTCAGACTTTCACACTGGCTTCATGAACCTGGGGTACCTGTAGGCAAATCTTACCGTTAAAAAACAAGGGAAAGAAGGCACTGAGTACTTTGACATTTTCCATGTCCTTTGTCACCAATTTCCCTGCCCCATTCTCATCTCACCATCACTGTAATCAAGGCTGCCCCTGACCTTCACACTGATGACCAGCTCTCCCATGTTGGTAAGTGTCAGGTAGAGCAGAGCACTTCCCTTTGCTGCCTCCTCCATCACTTGTGTCAGGACATGAGTTAGCATCAGTGCACTCTGGAAATAGCCTTGATTGCTTGTGCCCTCCTGCGTTGTCCTTCCAGCAGATACCAGGGCAGCTCAAGAACCAGGACCTGCAAACATGAGGCTTCTTCCAGTTGCTTTCTGCTTCTTCCCAGTCAGGTGACCTGTAGCAGACACCCACCACAGTGGCTCACATTAGTCTGCCCTTTAATCCTGACTCATAAGCTCTTAGCTGGCTCATCGCCTCTCCCTAGGCAAAGCTACATGCACTCCCATTGCTCTTCCACATGAAGCTCTCACACTCTCGCAACTTCTGAATCTTCTAGTTGATTTCAGAGAAATATCTATCTCAAGCATGTGCAGTTCCTACTACATTTTTTGTGGAAATGTATCTCCATAGCTGGGGGAGAGGGGTGGACGGACAGACACACAACAGGACAGCAGGATGCAGGAGCTACTCAGCCCTTCTTGGATACTGGAAATCCAGTTTTAGGACCCAGATAAATGGGGACCCAAATAAATAGGAAAATCAGACTACATTATTTCTACTGTGTACAAAGCAATTCTGTATTTTTTATAGAAGCATTGTGAGGCTTTGGACCTTCTAAAATAGAAAAAATCTGAATGTTATTCTCAGAAGAAAGGAACAGCTACATCATAGGACATCCCAAGGGAACTGAAGAAAAAAAGTGAGATGTTTCTTACACAGCAGGAGTTCAGATCACAAAGTTGTTATCCAGTCCTATCATTGCCTGTACTTTCCACAAGAATTTTAACTGAGCTACAGTCCCTTGAAAATAATGTATGGACTTAAGGATTTTGTACTATCAGAGAAAATACGAAATATCATTCATTGGGTCATACACATTGGGGCTACCATTTCTAAGTATCTCATGAGCACTGGAAGCTCCAACTAATGTCAGTAATTTGTATAGTTTTGGCACCACACAAACTATTACCGCTTATTTGTTCTTTACTGAAGGCCAGTGACACGCTTATACCAAACTTATAGACAGGAAAGAAATAAAAAGCCCTAAGACTCCAAATGTAAAGACACAATTCCCACTTGCTGTTTCAGAGCCCCGTGTCTCTCAGATTTGCACAGGAGGGAGATGGAATGAATCCACTCACTGGATGAAGTTACAAACTGCCCTTCAAATCCTGAAGAATTATTCTGATGGTTGTTGTTGACAATATGTTTATTAGTTTTGTGGCATAAACAGCCATATGTTCTGTGAAAAAAAAACCCAAACTGGATTTAAATCAGAGTTCCCACAGCTTGTTTGCAAATACGAGTTTCTTGGAATTGTTTTAAAGCTTATGACTATTTGCCTGCTTTCTAAGTAAGCAAGAACAAAAACATCAGTTTGTTACCTCAGGCAGGTATCTCCTTCAACAGGGCTACTCTAGTGCCAAAGTCCGACCTCGATTTGGGGTTGTTGCAGGTCCTATGTGGAAGGAGCCCTCAGTATCGGTGCCCTGCTGAGCAGAGCTCAGTGCTGGTCCCAGTACAGCAAGAGCAGCCCTCACCCCAGGGAACAACAGCATGGCTGGCCTCAAGCCCCCCAAGAATTAAAAGCTTCTGTTTTGAAAAGGTTCTTTGTTTCCATAAATAATGGGTAAAATTCTTAAAAGTGCAAATCTTCTTTCTCCAAAGTGACAGGAAGCAATTAAGCTCGAGTCTTCAATGCAGCTGCAGCTGAGTTACCTGATCACAAGGATCCGTAGGATCCAACATGCCCAAATACTTTTGAGAATCTGGGCCAAGAGCTTGAGTTTCACCAATAAGAAATGGAACAAGAACTCCAAAGTGCTAATTTTTTAGAGTATTTCACTGTCCTAATATGGCACTGTGAAACATATCAGTAGGACCAAAGCACTCGTCGTAGTTATACAGCTAAAAACTTTTTTTTGTGTCTGGTCTTTGCTGGTTTTGAAAAGTTTACCCCAAATCTATAGCTACACATGCACCTGTCCAAAAGCCCAAGCATTCTTGGAAAGATCTGCTGTCAGTTACACCCTGCAAATCCTCTTGATACCAGCATACATGGTGGTAGATGCCTCCATCAGGCCAGAGCGGCACTTTGCTAGAAATTTGTATGAAGTAATGTTGCACAGGGGCAGTCCTGCGTAACCGTGCGGTCTCTCCCCTCGCCATTACTATGTGACCAGCATTAAATATCATTCCAGGCAGAAATAAGAGAGTGACAGGTGGAGGCTGTAAAACAGGCTTCTAGGCTCTTGTAAATCTGTCTTGTAAATGCAAGTTTGTGT
The DNA here is from genome assembly GCF_000690535.1 of Cariama cristata. NCBI lineage: Eukaryota > Metazoa > Chordata > Aves > Cariamiformes > Cariamidae > Cariama > Cariama cristata. The sequence goes on from NW_009622992.1 coordinate 39,417, forward strand.
CCCAAAGGGCTTTTAGATTACCTGCAAAGGGACCACTCCAGGGTCAATGTCAGGAGATTTCCGTCACCACAAACAGTCCTCCTGAGAAGATCTTCTGCAGCTCTCAATCATTTGTAATGAATTGTTGCCTAAGCACAGATGTCCTTTCTGTTCTTAACTGCCAACATTCAGGATGTCAGTTTATCATGTGTTTCCATAAACCTGGTTTAGAGAAAGGCTTTCTCTCATATAAAACCAAACATTTCAAGTATTAAACTTGTCTCCTGTAGAATATTGCATTTTGTCCTCCAAAGAGTTCCTCTGATATGAAACCCTAGAGTTGTCCAAAAGCAGTGAATACAAACAGAGAAGTTTTTTCAATTAGTTATAAATACAAATGACAGGTAATACTAGAAAAAAATTAGGAAAAAACCCATGGAGCTGTTTTTTTCATTCACTTGCATCTGCCCACACTGCTTCCATATAAAAATGACAAGACTGTAGAATTAAATTCAAAAGTGGTATAAAAGAAATTTCATCTAAATTGAATGATTTGTAGTAGAACTGAAGCTGACCCGGCCTTTGTGGGTTTTTTTGCTAAATCAGAGGTGTTATTTTTCTTGTTGCTGTGTCCGTGGGCCAGCAGAAGCTTATGGTGGCTGCATGCCGTCCTTCCACAGCGATGTGCTGGAGATCATTCTGTGGGAATGCCTTATGTTAGCATTACTGCAAACGACATGATGTGCTAGTAGAGATGTCAGGTGAGAATTTCACAGCTACGATAAAAATCAGTACAAAGCCCGTAGCTGGCCAGCGTACCAGGAAACCCCTGCAGACTTATGCAATCCTGTTTGTTCCAGTTACGTCAATCAAAATTGCCTTGGCTCAGGAAAAATAAAGCAACTACAAAGAATTATTTTCAAATGACAAAACTCCTAAAATATAATTGAAGAAACTCTGAACTCTGCTTTATTCCCATATAAAAAAACATTCCATACATATCAGGGATTCATCAGAATTCCCCTTCCTCCGTCTTGCCTTATTGTAAAATTTACGTTTAATAACTGTCAGCTTCCTGAACCACAAAGCTCTCTCTTCTGTTTTGCTGTTATTCACTGGGGCAAAATAAAATGCTGAGGCAAGAGGAGAATGCAGGTGTGTTTATCCTGGGTCAGGGCAAAAGGAATTTGCACTCCGGCAGGAGCAGAAACACAAGCAAGGGGCTAATGCGTTGTTTCCAGCCTCTGCCTGCTGCAGGGGTGTGTGTGTATGTGTCTCCTAGAGGGGCTTGCCAGAGGACACCACCCAAAACTGCACCTCCACCTGCACCTCCTAGTCTCACGTGCTGCCCACCGTGGTGGTTTATCTTAGAGGGAATGTGATCATCCTCTTCCTATTGTAGGAAGTCCCAAACTTGCAGAGAGAAGAGGGATGGGAGGCATCTTAAACACTGTGATTTCCCCCTGAGAAACCATCCTGCTTCCCTCGCAATCTGAAAACTTATCATTACAATCGAGGAGTAAGCGCCAGGGAGAGGTTTCAATGCCTTGCATCCCGCTAGTGTCTCCGAACTGGAAGCCTGGAAATAACACAATCCAGAGCAGATGTTACAGTGCAGCTCCCTCTTACTGCAGTGCTCTTCTGATGAGGCCAGAAATCCCTCATGTGCCACAAATGGAAATAGCATTATGGAAGAATATGATGGCATTGTGCAGAGGTGACGGAACAGGTTTTAAGAAGCATTGAGCTCACTGCAAAGGTAGATAGATCTTGAAGAGAGATTTTTCAATTATTTAAGTCCTGTTGATTTCCATGGCAATTAGGTGTTAGTCACCTTTCAAAAATCCCACTAAGCACCACTCCTTCATACCCTGTTTTTTAGTCAGCAATGGACAGTGCCTGTAAAATCACGTTTTCTGTGTGTGAGGGAAGAGGGTTGAGGCAGTTACTTTGCTGAGAAAGTACAGGGAGAAATGAAGTTTAAGAAACTGAAGCAAAAAGAATTACACTTTGAACCTACCATGTAGAATTCTATATAAAGCATATAAAAATACTGGGAATATAGCGGTCAGTTCAGGCAACTAGCATTTTTTTTGCTATACTTCATAGACTTTGCTATAAAACTCCTGTACAATTTCATGCAACACCCAACAGAATTATTTCCCAGACCCAGCTCACAGTGTGTCAGTGCAGTAACAAGCTGTTCGTGCTGCAGGATGATGAGAAGATACATCTTTGGTACATACAGAGTGTCATATTGACCTGGAGTTAACTACAGACCTACATCCCATTATGCCAGGAGCTGCACAAAGAGTAGAAAGAACTGGAGAGCAACCAGGGAGGGCCCTTGGAAGAGCAGGGAGGGAAACAGAGCACATAGTGCTTTTATGATTGCTTTGCAGGTAGGTAGAGAGTGATCTCTTTCCAGTCCTGGGAGGAGAAAAAAAAAAAAAAGCAGTTGTGAGACCTACTTCACATCCACTCTCCAGAATACTGACTACCCAGTGGTAACTGCCCTTCTCTAAAGAGAGCTTTTCCAAGGCAAGCACATTTCCATGAGCCAGTGTAAGCACATAAACACCTACCATGCATGCAAATCAGATATCCTCCTCGGTCTTTAAATGTGTGACCAGTTAGAGCATTCATGTTAATTCCTGGTTACAAACATAATCTGAAATTACGAACAAAATACCGTGAAGGAATGCTTGCATAGATAATAGATAAATATTAAAAACGCATGAGGAAGAGCTCTGTTTTCCAAAGTAAATCCAGCAGTTGGTCTTCAACTACAAACATGGTCCAATAGTTTATTATTCCACTTTGAAGCTCATTGCTCGACCTATATATAGACCATATATAAGCTTATTTGAAACTGTCTCACTATAAATGGTGGCATTTCTGACCATATTTTTAACATTCAGTCTCATCACCAGAAGATCTTTTTACTTGCTAAGGATATTCTTGCACATGGATTTGTTTGTCAGGAATGTCCACAGAAAGTTTTCTGCTTATATTGCAGAGTACTAAACCAAAAGCCAGCATCCTGCCAAAGCAAACACCTGAAAAATGGCATTCTTGATGTACACATGGGGATTGTTAAGACACTCTTCAAGAAAGGGGGAGCTCTGGGTTCGTACCCTCTCAGGTTGCCATTAGGCTAAAGGGGTGAATCATCCTCCTCTTCCCTAAATCACACTGCTGCCTAAGTGCATTAGACATAGATTTGAGTGTATTTGACTTCCCAGCAATACCTCTGGGAATGAACAGGAGCGCTGACTTGGGCTCCCAAGCAACTTAATGCCTGCATTTTCAACCATCAATTGATTTTAAAGTTCACTTAACTTTTGACGGCATATGAACAGCCTGAATAAAGAGTCAAATTAAGTGTCATGACTAGGTGGAATTTAAGTCTAGTGTAGCTCTATATATTCAATAGGAGCAGCTCAAATGTTGATTGCTAAATGCTTGAAAGCAATTTTTCACAGACATCAAGGAGAGAATTGGTAGAAAATAATCAATCAAAGTGTGAAAAAATCCCCAAAAAACAAAGTGCAGAAAAATGTAATCTACTCATGAACATAAGTAATAAAGTTACTCTGTAAAAAAAATTGGCACGAGCCATAGCTTGAATTATGCCACAGATGCCCTCAAATGCTTGATTGTTTTCCTCAGTTAGAGCAAAATGCTCCATGGTCCTTCAGTACCAGAAGACAAGGGGATGCTCTGTAGACAGAAGTGAGCTGTACTGTCATGAAAAATTATAGCCTGCAGGGGCAAGCAGAGCAATTCAAAGTTTGTTGGTTTTGCTGGTTTTTTTTTTTCCCTGTCCATCTGCAGGCTTTCAGGCTCAAAGGAACACGCAGCAGCCACTGAACCGAAGCCACACGAGTTGCCCTTCCCTGAAAGCCAGGATGCAGAGGGCTTCTGCCTTCTGGGGAAGGTCCAGGCACTTCTTCCCGCTTCTCCCACCTCACTGGGAAGTCCCGCACTATCCTTTTTCCCTGTCCCCTTTGTGGGGCAGGAAAGTCCAGAAGAAACCCAAGTCTCAACCTCCTGACTATAAAATACGGACTGAGGCAGCCAGCATGCCTGAGTAGGCGTATGCGTGACAGAGGAAGGCAGCTCAGAGACAGGGGAGGAGAGGACTGGGGAAAAAGGCAAGGTGAGTAGGCTGGCAGCAGCAAGACTGGGCAGGCCCAGCTGCAGCAGGGGTATGAAGTTCAGATAGGGTGACGCACAGCGAGGTGCAGTTTCTGGCCTCCTATAGACACTGCGTGGTGGCACCAGGGAAGAGTAAGGTCTCCTGAGATACAGCAGAGAGAGAAAAGTCAAGTCAGGAACATGGCCTGTGAGCAAACACCTTCTAAAGGTTAGGGCTTTGACAAGAAGAGGGTGATTTGGCAACGGTGGAGGTTGATGGGGAACAAAGTGGACTCAAAAATCTTTTTTTATACCTTGCTATAAAAGTATCAGCAGTTAAACTACAGACCATGTCCCAGATTCCTCTTTCCAGGCATTATCATTTATAGACATTTTTAAAAAACACCCTCAAGTTCCCTCACATTATCTATTAGACTATAAGAAAGCACAGAGAGGGGGATCCATCATTTCCCTGCCTGCACAAGGTTCAGCTGTGATCAGAAGTATTAGCTCAAACTGCCTAAATGATCACTGACTCTCCAAACAACATTTCTCCTTCCATTAAAAGAGTTAAGTAGTCAAATGGCAAAACCCCTAAATCCATTAATATAGAAGCAAGCTTTTCTGGGGGTGTTTTGGCCCTCAGAAGCTGTTTTGCTAAATTAGACATTAAAAAGAGAAACCTGCATAACTAAAACTTCCCAGGTGATGGTAACCTGGCCATCTCTTTCTCTCCCTCGTCTGTGCCAGGCAGCAGCAGCACACCTCTGCCAAATGGACAACACGGCCCACTTCTACAGCCCCCGCACAGTACGCATGTGCCACCCTGCAGCATTAGGCTTTCTGTTCCCAAGCAATAAGGCCACAGGTGGGTCTTTCCCACTTCATACCCCATGCAACAAGGCAACTGCTGGCCCGTGCTGGTTCTTCTCTTAATTTCCTGCATTTTCAGCAGTTTGCAGAGTTAAAATATACTCAATTGCTTAACAAGGGCCATCATCTGGAACACAATCAAGATTAAGAAATCTGCGTTTTGTGTCTCTCTGAATAAAGTGCCTTTAGGTATCTTGAGATAACACACTCATTTTCAGCTCTGTATCAGCAACAATTTTGTCTCACCCCCTCCATATTGTTTTTTTGTTTTAATATAAAATACATTCAAACAGAACTCAAATCTTTCCAAAGCTAACAAGGAAAGGATTTCTTCCTCTGACTGAAGTGGAGTTAGCAAGGTTGTGATGAAGCGCTACATGCCTAGACCTGTATGATGCCGGCAATGAACACGTATTATGATGAGAGGAGTCATTGTAAAACTCTGGGCAAAGGGGTTGGGCCCTTCTCTTTACAGGCTGATGTATACCTCATTATTTCAACAGCAGACAAACAGCAAGACCAGATTGTTTACAAGAGTATGGAGGTAAATCTTGACAGTATTTTGTTCCTTCTGTAGTTAGTGATGACAGAACAAGTGATTATGAAAAGCAATTGAAGTATTTCTTCCCAGATTGGATGATTCATAACTCCTTGTTGATGCTGTTGTCACCAAACCAAAGGTTGTTGAGGATGGTGAGAGGAGGAAGAAGAAAGAAGAGAGAAGGCACAAAGAAGTAGTAACATGGTGCATTTGCAGCCATCTCTCTGCAATCCTAAGCCACCCCTACATGCATTCCTTAAGTTGCACAAACAAATGAGTCCAAGACACAGGTAGGAACAGGAGTAAAACATTAAAAAAAATACAAAACCAATGCCTACATGGAAGGCACAAGATTAAGTGTAGGCAGTAGTCTAGATGCTGGGTCATGCACTTAAAGCCCATTCCTAATTTCTCACATTAAACCATCACTTGGTATATCCCAAAATGAATAAGCCTGAGTAAAGCTCAGAAAAGTCTTTGTCAGAGCACAGGGACCAAGAAAGGCAAAGGTTAACTTGTTCTACATCCTCACCTGCCTTAGTCAGAATAACTAGAACAAAGCCAGTGCAGCTGTGCCAGTTTACACCAGCTTAAGCTATGACCTGTTTAGACATTTTTGGATGGAGTCCAGTGATAGAGTCTAGACATTGTTATTCAGAAATAACTTGATCTTCATCTTCTGCTTTTGTACAGAAAGGAAGAGGAAATGTATGTCACAAAGCAACATTTCACAAAGAACAGCAGGGAAAGACAGGATGGTAACCCAATTAAGAGCAGATCAGAAATCTTTCAAAGCCATTTATAAAAAAACATAAACTATCTCCATCCTCCGGTGACTGAATGAAAAGAGATTGCATGGAGCAAGGAATCAGGTGATCTGCCTTGCAAAATCTTCTTCGCCTCAGAGAACAAAATTCAAGAGCCCATTTCATCAGCCTTGCCCCTTCGGTCACTGTGCAATCTTCTCCTTTTATCTTCCTCACTTCCTGATCTGGCAGACCCAGCACCCAAGAAAACAAGTCTTGCTACTGTCTGCTATCTTATGTTTGCACAGAAAAATCTAAGGAGCTTGCAAGGTCTTCTGTGTTTAGGGGCTATGTCAAACAGCACAGGGTTTTTTTTGCCCCTAGTTGCTTACAAGAAAGATTGTCTGAAGCAAAATACCTTTTCTAATTCTAATATTTTGTATCTTTCTGGTTTTCATTACCTCTAGGTCTCCTGGTCACAAAGTTTTAGTTTTACCTTACTTCTATTTATGTAGCTTCTATGGAAGAATCTGGCATGCTTCTTCCACATGAATACGTGCACTAAGAGCAGGGACATGAGGGATTCTTTGAAAGGAACATCTGTGAAGTCTTTGTGCTACAGCTTCCCGAAGGCCCTGACATTGAGTTTCTTCCTTTGCTTCTACATCAGCTTCTTGTCTCCTCATATGCAGCTTTTAAGTATATTTTTAGATAGTTGAACAATTCAAACAGTTTGCCTGGAGCCAGCATTTAAACTTAGACCTATATTTTCAGAAAAATAGATTTAAAGTTAGAATGGTTATTTAGAAGTTTCAAAAGGTCACGCTCCTGCTGACATTTTTACATACCTTATTTTTGTAGCTGCTTATATTTCAGATGAAAAATTTGTATGTTATAAAGAAACATATAATCTTTTTTGAAAGAAAGAAAAAGAGGTCACTAAATTCTATCATAAAATGGCAGACTTTTATTTATTTACCTATACTTCTCAGGGTAAGCTCAGTGGGACTGCTTTAGTACAACCCAGACTACAATTTGTTTAGATGCTAAAGTCTGTGTTTGAGGTCCTAGTACTGCATCTCAAACATCATGCACACATCATGACAAGCACTGGTTCAATAAAACTCCCTCAATTTGGTTGTTCTTTTTTATCAAAAACATTTTTGTAGATTAATGTGGCGGGGGTAACCAGTATGCTGCACTGCATGCTGTCTAATCTCCTGTAGCTGGTCAAAACCAGCGTAAACCTCTTCTTGGGAGCCTTTGTGAGTCGAACAAAAGCACACTCAGAACCCACACACTAGTCTCATCCAACAGGGCACAGGTTCTACTTGCAAGCGGGAAACCACAGCCTTAGAAGATACATGGAGATGAAAACCAAATGATCTCAGCAGCTATCAGAATGGATACAATAGTTGGATATTCAGGAGTAAAAATGATAAAACACAGCCCCTCATCTCACAGGTGTGTCCCATCTCAGATTGCAGGATTCATTGGAAGACAGCAATTGAGCTTGACACACAGATTAGTTCTCCTTTAAGAGAACTCCAGTTATCTCTACCACAGCCTGTCTTCCAGTTCCAGGGAACCCAAACTTCCCAACCTTACCCAGGTATCTGTTGAGAAAAGGTCTCCATCAGCAATATGAAGACACTACAGAGAGATGAAGGATGGGGAACTCCAACAGATTTTGCCTGGAAAAGAAAACAGTGCTTCCAAGGACCTCACCCTTTCCTTGCTGGACAAACCTGTCTTAGGTACCCAACTGGCCTCTGGATGATCTGGTGATACCAACCCCAGCAGCTTAAGACTTGCTTCCTCCCACAGGTGAGGTCTATGATCAGCAGCAAGGCTGTGCTGGCCCTAGACACCGTGTAACAGGAGTTCTACAGGAACTGCTGGAAAGCCACGTGTGCCTCAAAGGTCACAACACAGTTACGGTTGTCTTAGCCTTATCTGCTTACCATGGGGATTGCTGCTGTTATCACTGGCCTACCTGCTCCCCTCTATTGCTGCTATTTCATTAAGCCTTAGACCACTACTACAAAGACAAATAAAACCAAACACTGCAATTCTTGCTTTCTTCCAGCACTGCTCCCAGCCTGACTCATCCACCAGTCACCTCTTCACTTAATACTTGCTATTTCTGCTGGCGCTTCATGTCCCTCTCATGCTCCCATACAAATGATACCACCTACTATCAGAACATGGGGGTCTTTGAAGACTGCAACAACTGCAGCCTTAGTACTGGGACACTTCCCTTCCCCACACTGTCAGCAGCATAGTTTTTCCTGGCAATGACTTCAGACATATCCTGTGATGATGAATTAGAGGAGACTGACCAGAAGGAAGACCAGAACACCAGTGGGGTGACTTGACCTTGAGAGTCAAGGAAAACAGTATTTAGATGACTAGGACAGCAGATGGAAGGGTTCAGACAGAATGGGACTATGTAAAGAAAAGCAATTGCGATGGGGCCGTACTGGAAGGACAATTTACCACTTTTCAGCTCATGTCCAGTTTCTCTCCATGGTATTATGTTCTTATCTACAGTACATGTAAAGTAATCCAAAGAAACTTAGTCTTCTCGTGGCCTCAAAATGGAAATCCAAAATAACTGGATATATTTGGTATTTGCTTATCTGGGCTTCAGCTCTGCCTTAGTAAAACAAGGAATTATACTGATCTCCAGAAAGGTATGAAAATTAATTCAATAATATTAATGATAGTTCTAAGAACCACAGAGGAGCCTGTGAGGAAATTAACATTTGTGACTTCGGTGTAGTATTAAATAGAACCCACTGGAACACGGTCTGAAGCTGCACAGTGAAACTGTTAAAGCTGGTCATTCAGCAGACATCATCTCTCTTTTGCAACTGAACAAAGCAAGTATCATATGGAAAATACAGGATGTAGTCATGCAATGAAAACCTGTATCATAACACGCAGAAATGGTATAAACTAAGGTAACATGGCAAATGTTAATTCTAACACTCATCTTCAGAGTTACTGCATTTGTAACTCAGTTTTCTTCTGATACAGCTTCTTGGATGAAATATTGGTATATGCTAGCAAAAAAGAAATTCAAACCAGACAGCTGGATGTCATTTTTTCCCCTCTAAGGAATGTCACGTTTGGAATGGCCCAGTGGGCAAAGGCGAATACATAATGGTTATTCAGAAACCAATTAGATTCTGACCGCAGGGAAATGTTTTCTGAATGGACTGAGCTTTAATAGAATAGATCCAATAGTCTTTTTTGTTCATCTATTTCTTATATAAGGAATCTCTTTTCCTGGGAGCTAAGATCTGGGTTAATGATGGACACATAATTATACTCTTCACTATGAACTCATACATATATCTCAATAGTTAAAATAGCTGCATTCTGAAATACATATAAATAAAAAAGTGGCTAAAGATATTTTGAGGTAAATGACTTTATACATGCCCTTAACTACAAGCACAGTTATGCTAGTCAATTTTCAGCCTTTTCATTTGCAGAGACATGGTATCACAGGAGTAGTCAGTGTTTTGGACTGATACAAATAACAAAAGCAAGCCAGAGTAACCCAAGCCAAAATGAAAAGGAATTTATTTGCCTTTGAGCAAATTCTAATGACTTAGAAATCTCACATCTTCTTATGCTGTTTTTTCAGGTCTAAGACATGAGAAGTTACATTGTATTTAGAGAGCTAATAAATAACAGGCCTAATTCTGCTCTCAACAACACAGGCAAATCTCAAAGCAAAGGCACGAGGGTTCAGGTAGGTTATGTAAGCCAGCTCTGCTACCAGATCTCATCAAAGGCTAATCAGCAGTGGAAAACAATAAGGGTGCTACAAAACAGAGTTTGATAATATAAGAAAAGTTAAGTCTTTACAATGTCTAGTCTTATACCTCTGTAATGAGAAACTGTAAATATCTGCGTTACCTGAATAACCAGCAGTAGGGAAGATTACGTAGTAACACAGCACAGGCGGTACAGACACCAAAGAGGGGTGGAGAGTAGGGAATAAAAAAAAGGTTTTGCTTTGTTTTTCTTGAAGACATCCTCATACCAATGGCAAGCTGACAACTTGCCCCAACCTAAAAGGTGCAAAGCAATACAGAACAGAAATAATTTGTTGAGTAGCTACAGAGAAAAACATGCTCTTCTAGGTTGTGAAGTCTCATCAGAGTGGCTATGCTTTTTTTCTGCATAAACTACTATTACTCTTTTCTCATTATTCCCAGTAACACTCAGAGGCTCCACTAAAACAGCACATTACTGCACCAGCTCAAAAAGCACTGATGCCTTAGAGACTCATTTTTCGAGGGGGTTTATCAACTCTCCATTGTGGCAATTATGTATACCAGGGCTGCTTCATGCAGGTTTGAATATGCCAGCTATTGCTGGCCTTCAGACAGAATCAATTTCAAGTGTCTCTAATTACCCAGTAAGATTAGGTGCTCTCATAAAAGACTGCAGCGTTAGCTCAGCTTCTTGGTGTATCAAAGCCAGTCTTCTGTGTTTGGTAGTGATCAACAACTGAGGTGTGAGTGAAAATGCCTGAGGTTAGTTACATCATCTGCTTTTTTGATATGAGGTATAACAAAAGGTAGATAAACCTCTTCTCTTCCCATTTTATTATATTATTTCTTCTTTGTAAGGGGGGGGGGGGGGGGGGGGTATATTTTTTTA